>NC_067410.1:59390415-59412915 GCF_009764475.1 Pristis pectinata | reverse complement strand
GGGAGGGGGGAAGGGGAGGGAGGGGGGGAAGGGGAGGGAGGGGGGAAGGGGAGGGAGGGGGGGAAGGGGAGGGAGGGGGGGGAAGGGGAGGAAGGGGAAGGGGAAGGGGAGGGAGGGAGAGGGGAAGGGGAAGGGGAGGGAGGGGGGAAGGGGAAGGGGAAGGGGAGGGAGGGGGGAAGGGGAAGGGGAGGGAGGGGGGGAAGGGGAAGGGGAGGGAGGGGGGGAAGGGGAAGGGGAAGGGGAGGGATGGGGGAAGGGGAAGGGGAGGGAGGGAGGGGGGAAGGGGAGGGAGGGGGGGAAGGGGAGGGAGGGGGGAAGGGGAGGGAGGGGGGAAGGGGAGGGAGGGGGAGGGGGGAAGGGGAGGGAGGGGGGGGGAAGGGGAGGGAGGGGGGGGGGAAGGGGAGGGAGGGGGGGAAGGGGAGGGAGGGGGGAAGGGGAAGGGGAGGGGGGAAGGGGAGGGAGGGGGGGGAAGGGGAGGGAGGGGGGGAGGGGGGGAAGGGGAAGGGGAGGAGGGGGGAAGGGGAGGGAGGGGGAAGGGGAGGGAGGGGGGGGAAGGGGAAGGGGGGGAGGGGGGGAAGGGGAAGGGGGGGGAGGGGGGGGAAGGGGAGGGGGGGAGGGGGAAGGGAAGGAGGGAGGGGGCGAGGGGGAGGGGAAGGAGGGAGGGGGCGAGGGGGAGGGGAAGGGGGGAGGGGAGGGGAGGACGGGAAGGGGGGAGGGGAAGGGGAGGGGAGGAGGGGAAGGGGAGGGGGGAGGCGAGGGAGGGGGAGGAGGGGAAGGGGAAGGGGGGAGGCGAGGGAGGGGAAGGGGGGAGGCAAGGGAGGGGGGAGGGGAAGGGGGGAGGCAAGGGAGGGGGGAGGGGAGGAGGGGAAGGGGGGCGAGGGAGGGGGAGGGGAGGGGGAGGAGGGGAAGGGGGGGAGGCGAGGGGGGAGGGGGAGGCGGCGGGGGGAGAGACGGGGGAGGCAGCAGGGGGGAGAGAGACGGGGGAGGCGGCGGGGGGGTGGGAGGGAGAGAGGGGGAGGGAGGGGGTGGGAGGGAGGGTGAGAGAGAATTGGAAGGAGGGGGGAGGGATGGGGGAGGGATATAGGGTGAGGGGGTGGGATAGAGGTTGAGGGGAAAGGAAGGAGGAGAGGGAGGGAAGAGAGAAAGAGGAGGAGCAGGGGAATGGGGGAGAGTGTGGGTGTGGAGGCGGGGCCAGAGTGTGAGAAGGGAGGAGTGGGAGGGTGGGGAGGTGAGGGAAGGTGGGAAGAGGAGAGGGAGGGGTGTGAGGGTGGGAAAGAGAGAGGGAGGGAGGGGATCAAGAGGTGAGTGGAGGATGGGGAGGAGGAGAGGCAGAGGAAGAGAGGGCAGAGGGGAGGGGAAGTAGGGGGAGGAGGGTGGGAGGGGATGAAAGGGCGTGGGGTGAGGGAGTGGGGAGAGGAGTTAGGGAGGGGAGGAGAGAGGAGGGGTTGGGAGGGAAGGAGAAGAGGGAGGGAGTGAGGGGAGGGAGGAGTTATTGGAGGAGAAGGAGGGACGGGATCGAGGGAGAGGGTAAGAGGGTGGAGGGAGAGAGAGTGTGAGGGAGGGAGAGGGGATTGAGTGGGAGAAGAATGGAGGGGAGGGAGAGTGAGGAGGGAGGGAGAGGAGGTAGAGTGAGAAGGGAAGGAGAGGGAGAGGAAGAGTGGGGAGGGAGGGGGAGGGCACAGGGGAAGGGAAAGGTATTGAAAGGAGGGGAGGATATGGGATGGAGGGGGAGGGGTGTGGGAGAAAGGGGGGAGAGAGTGGGTGAGGGAGGGGGAGAGGGAGGAGAGATGGGAAGTGGAGAGGGAGGGAGAGGGTCAAGAGCGAGTGAGAGGGAGGGAGGGCAGGAGGGAGGGAGGGGTAGGAGGGGAGGGGGGAGCGACGAGGAGAGGGAGGGGTGGGTGGGCAGGATGAGGAGGGAGGGGAGGGAGATGAGGTGGGAGGGTGTGAAGGAGGGAGGGGAGGGAAGGAGAGAGGGAGTGGATGGAAAGCAGAGATGGAGGGGGGCTGGAGCAAGCGAGAAGACGATGAAGGTGAAGAGAGGATGGATGGAGAGATACAGAGTCGGCTGAAGAGAGGCTGATAGTGGCTGGGTGAGGGGTTAATGGATTGTGAATGTAGATAGAGTGGATACACAGAGTGGGTAATGGAGGGTGTGGAGAGAGGAGGATACAAATGGGTTGGAGAGAATTACACTGAGGATGGAGAAAGGGGAATGGGGGAGAGTGGATGGAATGAGAGACAGAAGAGGAGAGGGATGGGGAGAGTGACGGGATGGGGAGGTGACGGGGTGGAGAGAGAAAAGGGGATAGACAGTGTAGTGAGAAGAAGAATGAAAGATAGAGAGAAAGAGAGAGTGAGCGAGAGAGTTGAAAAGAGAGTATGGAGTTAGGGAGAGATCGTTGCAAAGCAAAAGGGATGAGAAATGGACGGAAAGAGGGCAAGAATAGGATTATGGAGAGAGGTGAATGAAGGGAGCTATTGGGAAAGGGTGTTATGAGGAGAGGGTACTGGGGATGGAGAGCATGTGAGGGTATGGGGCGGAGTGAGGGAGGGATAGAGATATGAGAGGGATGGAGAGAGGTATTGAGTAAGTAAGAAGGGTGAAGAGTGAAGGGTGGGATAAAGTGAGGAAGGTTTGGAAAGAGGTGATCAAGATAGTAGAGGGAGTGATGGAGAGCAAGTCAGCAGCCAACCCAATCAAGGAGCAGCCATTTGCCTGGGTGGAGAGGGGTGGGGGGGGGGGGGTGCAGTTTGGGTGAGTCGGAACTCTGCCCATTCCCTTCCCAGCTAAATAACCATTAAACACAACAAGATTTCAAATAGGCACATATATCTGCAGTATGCATCGATTTAACGTGTCGCTCGAAAAGCAGCCAAATCTCAATTGCTGTACATTCTTCTGCCAAGGAATGAATCATAGCCAAGTCAGAACCTGCCTGCATGTAGCATGTACAAACAAACATTTCTCACAAAACTCGTATACCAGGAGCAAGAGTACAAACCTTGGTTACTTCTCTTCCTCTCTTGGCCCAGGAGTCCTTCAGCTAATTCCAGTGATCCAATTTCCACCAGTTAAGCCTACTAACTGAAAAACGTAAGGCAAAAACTGTGTGAGTCAATATCAAACCAGGCAGTGCAGTTGCAAATTGGCCTGTTGAGGGAGCTACTGATTTTTTCCACCAAAATGTTAACATTACAGACAAATAAACAAAGTTGAACTTCATTGCTGCTCTGTCCAAAAAGATCTTGTGTGTTCTTGAATGATATTCATGGAAAGAATATTCTAATATCCTGATTTTCAGAGCTTTAAAATTCCTTATATCAGCTTTGTACATAGCTGAGAAAAAATGTTTGTTGTTCAATGACCAATGTATGAAACTGAACAGAAAACTTTGAAGGAAAGTGGGAAACCCTTTTGCACCTTGTATCCTGGTCTTCTGTTTCACACCAGCATCTCAAACACGGCTCATAGAGTCCCAGAGTCATAGTCTGAGACTCATAGACTTTTAGAGTCCTAGAGTTGGAGTGTCCTAATGTTGTAGAGTCTAGACTAAAACATTTCTGGAGTTCTGGAATGTGTTGTCTGTACCTACATGCCCATGATGCTGCTATAAGCAAGTTTTCCATTGCACCTGTACCTCACCGTATTTGTGCAAATGACAATAAACTCAACTTGATGACATAGATATATACAGCACAGAAAATGGGGTCTTTGAACCATCGCATGCATCCATCCCACCAGTTTTGCCATCTACGCTAATCCCATTTGCCTGCACCAGGTCTGTAGCCTTCTGAGCCTTGCCTATTTAATTGCCTGTCTAAATGCCTCAAATATAGTGATTCTATCTGACTCCATCACCTCCTCTAGCACCCTTTAGTCTGATGTAGCTGTACAGACTGCTGCATTTCAGAGCTGTTTATAGTTCTTCCCTGGTATTTGGCACTATCTCTGGCCTCGGTCACAAAAGAGCCATTGATGAGGCTATCCCTTTTTGGTCCTGTTCATTTCAGGATTTCCCCTGAGTAATATGGGTGCACTCATTGACTCGTTGCACAATGGGAATCTTGCTTTATTGGAAAATCTTTTTGCTGACTCAGTTGATTGCTCCTGAAACAGGGAAGAAATGAACTTGGCTCTCTCTGAGTAGAGAGCCTCAGTAGTCTCCCTAAGGCAGTATTGTGCTGCATATTGGGAGATGTTGTATACATGTTTCCAGTCCCGGCTTGGAAAGAGCCAGAGGCTTAGACATTCAGTGCACCTGTTATTTTCACTGCCACTAGCCCTACAGAGCTCAGAGGACCTCCCTGGAGAAGCAGTCTCCTCAGGCATCAGTATTGTCAGGGTAATATAGGACTGCTCCCAGATACCTCTGGCTCAGGGCCCTTCTTCCTCTCCTCCTCCTCCTCCTCCCTGATTTAACATGGTTCCCTGCCCTGCAGGCCCTCTCCCACTTCATACTGTTCATAAAATCGTCCAGACCAAAATGGCACTGGTCTCAGGTCATGTGAAGTTTTCTCCCAATTTATAGCACTCCCTCAAGACTTCTGAAACTTCATTATTATTCATAAACCATAGAGAACCATTTCTCCCCAACCAGCTCTCCTTCCAATGAACCACCCTATGATTCCAATGAATCCACCATCATGAAGTTCTTTGAGAGGTTAGTCATGGCACCCATCAACTCCAGCCTCCCAGACAACCTCGACCCACTGCAATTCGCCTATTGCCAAAACAGGTCTACAGCGGATGCATCTCCCTGGCCCTACACTCAGCTCTGGATCATCTGGACAGTAAAGACACATACGTTAGACTATTGTTTATTGACTACAGCTCTGCCTTCAATACTATAATCCCAGGCAAACTTGTCACCAAACTCCAAGACCTAGGACTCAACACCTCCCTCTGTAACTGGATCCGTGACTTTCCAACAACAGACCGCAATCAGTGAGGATAGGCAGCAGTACCTCCAGCACAATTATTCTCAACACTGGTGCCCCACAAGGCTGCGTCCTCAGCCCCCTACTCTACTCCACTCCCTAAACACTCATGACTGTGTGGCCAGATTATGCTCTAACTCCACCTACAAGCTTGCAGATGATACCACCGTTGTAAGCCGTATCTCAGGCAGCGATGAGTCGGAGTACAGGAAGGAGATAGAGAGCTTAGTGGCATGGTGTCATGAAACAACCTTTCCCTCAATGTCAACAAAACAAAAGAGCTGGTCATTGACTTCAGGAAAGGGGGCGGCCACCCAGATCATTCTCTCCCCTTCCATCAGGTAGAAGATACAGGAGCCTGAGGGCACGTACCACCTGACTTAAGGACAGCTTCTACCCCACTGTGATAAGACTATTGAACAGTTTCCTTATATGATGAGATGGACTCTGACCTCACGATCTACCTTGTTGTGACCTTGCACCTTATTGCACTGCACTTTCTCTGTAGCTGTGACACTTTACTCTGTACTGTTATTGTTTTTAACCTGTAATACATCAATGCACTCTGTACTAACTCAATGTAACTGCACTGTGTAATAAATTGACCTGTACGATCGGTATGCAAGACAAGTTTTTCACTGTACCTCAGTACAAGTGAAAATAATAAACCAATACCAATACCAATACCACTGCATCAATAGTGGAGGAAGTGGGTGATTCTTCATGCTGCTAAATGTACGGTTCCTCATGCCTGATTGATACCTACTATTATCTGGATTGTTCCAGTTCAATTTGGCGGTGCTCCTACCAAATCAGTTTTGTACAAGGGAGATGTTGAGCAGGCTGAGGGGTGATCTTATTGAGGTATATGAAATTATGAGGGGCATAGATAGGGTGAATGCACTCAATCTGTTTCCCAGGGTTGGGGAATCAAGAACTAGAGGGCATAGGTGTAGGGTGTGAGGAGAGAGATTTAATAGGAACTTGAGGGGCAACTTTTTCACATATATGGAACAAGCTGTGAGAGGAAGTGGTTGAGGCAGGTAAAATAACAACATTTAAAAAACATTTGAACAGGTACATGGATGTGAAAGGTTTGCAGGGATATGGGTTCAAACATGGGCAAATGGGACTAGCTTAGATGGGCATCTTGGTTGGTGTGGACGAACTGCGCCGAAGAGCCTGTTTCCATGCTGTGTGGCGCTATGACTCTAAGGACTGATGTTACCAAATGGAGTGGCACAGTGGTTGCTGGCTAACACTCCAGGGACCCGGGGTCAGTCCTGACCTCCAATGCAGACTGTGTGGAGTTTACATGTTCCTTGAATTCCCCTCAGGTGTTCCAGTTTTCTCCCACATCCCAAAGACATGCTGGTAGCTTAATGGTAAAAGAGTTACAGGGAGTTGATGAGTATGTAAGAAACTAGATGCAGGTCGATGGGGAACTAAGAGAGGGAGTGGGACCAATGAGCCAAATGGTCCCCTTCTGTATTTTATAAGACTACTGTACCATCCATACATCTTACATCTGCAAATGGCACACATTTACTACACTGTCCAAGGCATGCTTGCCGTTCTAAAACTATAACCATGTGTTCCACACAGGAGAGTGGAACCACCTGTCATACCTAAAAATCAGGCATCACTGAGTCCAACTTCACAGCTACTGTTTTATTTAATTCCAATGTTCCCTTTTATGCTGTAGGATTGTCCCTTCTATTATAAAAGCCTCGATTACAAACTGGCATGATTGACCTCAGCTGCAAATCACTTGGCTTCAGTGGCAACCACACTGCAGCCAGCACTGGGTTAGCTCAGTGTTGAAATCCCTCGATCCACTGCTAAATCTGTCGACAATACTGGCAACCCAGATTTGGCCACAGGATCATTTAAAATCATTTGTAAGATGTGTCACGAACCAGCAACAAAAGAAACACACTGAGCATGATTCAGTGTTAAAAACTATTTTATTAATCACTACTTATGATAATACGTAAAATAAAAGTAAAAATGTTAGTATGTTAGAATTCAAAAATGTTAAACCTCGAACGTTAACCCCAAAACTAAACTCTTCGTGTGTGTGTGGCAAAGTCCAAAACTCCCAGTTCCGGAATGGTTCTTAAAGTTCAGTTCCGCAAGCCATAAGGTGAAACATGAGCAAGGGCTTCTTCAACAACCACCGTTGTCTGAAGATAAGACGTAGACGTAGAGAAACATAGAGAGAGTAAATACGAAATCCAAATGTTCCACAATGGAACCCAAACGATACTTCAGTGTTTACTCGGTAGTGACTTCCTCACCCCGAAAAGCATCCGAATCGTGGTCGTCCACACACAAATACCTGTTTCCTTCTACAGGTCAGCAACAAAGTGAACTCCACCGGATTACTTCCAACTTCCATACATGGATTTCAGTGGCAGACACAGTTATAGTTTCTCATCCATCGATAGAGAAAACAAGCAGGCTGGTGTCTCTCTCCCTTCTCGCTCTCTCTCTCCTTCTTCTTCTTACTTCTTCAACAACGTCATTACGTCCTTTATCTTCTATTGACGTAAGCATGCCCCACACACACATACACACACACTCTCTATCTTAAAGGGACTTTCACTGAGTCCGTAACAGATGACTCCATAACCTTATGGGTGTAGATGATCTGAGAAAGACAGTGTACAGAGAAGGATAATGTTACAGACAGTTAAAGTATATTGATAATGTATACCAATATGCCACTGAGCATAACGTTTTGACGTTTGTTGAATGAAGGTCCAGTGTAGGACAAGAATGAAACTTGTGGAAGGGATCCTCTGCAAACAAGGGGAAGGGGATGCGTTAACTTTGCTTCCCTCTCCACAGATGCTGCCTGAACTGCTGAGTCTTTCCAGCATTCTCCATTTTTGTTTCAGATTTTTGACATCTGCAGTTTCATTGTAAGGCCAATCCTCGTGCTAAACTGACTGAGAGAAAGGGAGACTGGTGTTAACTCACAGTAACAGTATCGCCTGACCAAATTTTATTGAGCAGTTAAAGAGGGCGGTCAAAAATAAGTGGTTTCAGTATCATTGAGCTGAGGATGGGACTAACTACCATGGCTGGGAGTTCAGACAGCAAATCCTGTGATCCATTTCACAGTGACAACCATCTTTACCACACTGCAGTGGTTTCTTTAGTTCAGTGGAGGCATGATATACCACCCACCCACCCCCTCACCCCTCCCCACCTCCACCCCACTGGATAACATAAAATTGGTGATAGAAAGGTTGTTTTACTTGGAGTCAGGTAAGAATCATGTCACCAGGAACAATGTCCAACAGCCCAGCTTGCCAGAGGTACCGAGTGTCAGGTTAGAGTATTCAAGAGTGTACAAAAAGAGCAAAAAAATCAGCAACTGTAGACCACAGATAAAGGTAAAATGCCAAAACAAAGCTGATAAATGTCTCTCTCAGGCATCATATCTCTTCTCTTTCCTTGACAGAATCCTCGAGGCAAAAGCAACAGGAAGAAATCTGTTCTGAGTCTCTTGGCATTAAACTGCAGCCATGTTTTGATTAGTGGCTTCACAATGCAAGTGCAATGGCTTATCTGGACCGGGTGAGATAAGGCAAGTCGCTTCTTTACCTTGAAGCGTCAATGATTCAGACTGTGGGCTGACACAATCAACAAATTACAGAGTAAAGGAATGCAGAAAGCCCAGCAAAAGTTGCCAGATGAAGGGCAATCTCTCAGACACATTGACATCGTGGTCTGTGTTCTCCTGCACATTAACGCTGATGGAAGTAATTTCAATTTGCAGGAGATTTGCCCTTTGAAGGGTTAATTTTATTATCAGTATTTTTTTGGCACTATTAGATCTCCAGAAGAATTTTCAAACCTCAGCCCGGGTGCTGGTGGAGGGAATCAAGTCATTGATATACGAATAAAGAAATTGGATATGAAAATTTACTGGGCTCCATATTTCTGTGAAAAATGGTGAGAGGATTAAGAAGCCACCATAACATGGTGATAATTCCACAAATTAAAAGCAAATTTATAAAGTTCTTCCCACCTTGCGGTAAAAATCCAGAATGCATTGTATATCAATCCTCTTTGGATACTTGGGATGATAATTTGGAGTCTGATTCTCACCACTCAAGAGTAGGCTGAGTCACTAAATTCAACTTCCAGCTCTCAAACAGGGAAATGAGTACCTTGGTTATGGAAGTGCCCTGCCATATATCACCATCTTTTCAAAGCCTCTCTTCCAATTGCCTGCAGGAAATTGGTATTGCTTAACTTAAGTGTATGTCTGCCTACTAACTTCTTTCTCTCTCTCTTCACTTGCCCACAGTCATGTTTGTCTGTCAAAGTCAAAGTTTAGTTTATTGTCATATGTACAAGTACATGTATGCCTAGGTGCAATGAAAAACTTACTTGTAGCAGCATCACAGGCACATGGCATCATATAAGCACCATTCACAAGAAAAACATGTTAACCATAAATTGAAAGCAATTTTTACAAGAAGGAACACAATTAGAACAAAGAAAAACAAAGTCTATCTTAGTGCAAAGTAATGAAAGTAGTCATACTGTTGCTATACTGTAGTAATTAGGGTTCTGCTCCATAGTGTGGCAACAACATTTGTAATCCTGGTCTGCAGGTGAAGCTGAGGAAGATGGGTCAGTTTCTCAGTAGCAAACACTTGGGCACAGGAAGTTCAGAACTGACCTCTTGATGAAACCAAAATACACCACGTAGAACCAAATCAATAATCATAACACAATGCTCGTGGAAAGTGGAACCCTAAATACCTTCATATTTTTTTTATTTTAGGTTACTGCAAGATAGTCCAGAATTATCTTATTTTAGTCAAAATCCGCTACCTTAATTTTCAAGTGTATGACCCTTGAAAGCTGTTAAAGAAATGATTCCATTGTTCAAGATTAACTCATAATTTACAGGGAATCAATAACCCTAAACACCATTCTAATTAACACATTCAGTTTTTGGCCTTGATTAACAATGACAGGAGAAAACAGGACATTTCCTAGAGCGATGTCAGAACCTCACTGCTGGTTTCACGGATGCTCTTCTTCATTATGTGGCATCTGTTCCCCTGAAATTGGGAGAAGTGGATGGCCATGGCTTTGCAATTGTTAATCATTCATCGTGGTGTCATTAGCACAATTAGACACTCCAGTTGTTGCATTAAGGTGCTAACTTGGGGTAATTCCTTTAATATTGATTGTTGAAGGGCCGAGTGCCCAGCGTCCAGACTTCTGTCTCTGATGGTGATGGTCACTGTTAGAGTAATTAACTTCCAAACTTAGGTCAAGGCTGAATCATTATGGAATGCTTCTTAACAGCCTTCTATTTGGATTGGGTGATCAATTTCATCGTTCACAAAGCCTCATGCCTCAAATAATGACTTGTTTATTTTTATTGCAGTAAAATTCTGATAATCTGCTTTCCAACTATTCAGAAATCCCCATGGTTCAGCATCAGGCTCACCAGGTGCCTATTCCTGCACTCCCACCCACTCACCAAGGCCTTGGTTCCCTCAGTCCCCTGAAACTCACCTGGTTCTGTTTCCCACACTCCTTTGAAACCTACTGGGGCCTTATTTCCCCAAATCCCTTTAAACTTACCTGGTTCACTGGAAAATGTAACGTTAAAAAAGACTGAATTAATAGCATGTTGGCATGTAAGTAGAATAAGATCCAATTATCCAGAAAATCTGTTGATCCATTACCGTCAAAGTCCCAGACATGTTGGATTAACCAAGTTTTATTGCAATTGAAACTTATACAGTCAGTTTCACAAACAGGTGTAGTAGGGTAAAAACATGCTTAAATAAGGCATTGACTCTTGAATACCCCCCATTCTGATTACAAAAAATACCTTTTAAAGACAGGTTCAAATTAAACAAAAGGTGGTTTGCAAATCTCCATTCCAGGACAGACACATCCACTCCAAAGGAGAGATACTACTGCCTTCCCTCAGGGTAGGCATCAAGCCTACTCCGTCAGTAACATGGTTGGTGCTACTCAACTCACTGGGCCAGAATACCCTGCAGCAAGTTTGTACCATTCTGCAGCTGGGTTCTCAAAGGCATGAGGTCGCTCACCATAGCTGACTGATTGGTCTTCCAGGGAAGCCACTGAGGTTGTGATTTAGAGCTCTGGATAGTTTATAATGATATAAATCAAGAAAACCCAAAACAAAATCCCATATGATCCTATTAGTCCTAAATTGACTCCATATTGCCATCTTCGCTGTTCTATCCACTGACCAATTACATCTCAACTGCAAAATATTTCTACTGAGATCAACATCCTTTGACTTAATTTTCCAGAGCAATGCATCTCAAAGTCTTTCCTAGAAAATAAGAACTCCACACACACAGCTTTATTGCCAACAAGCTCCTTTGTAACACCCTCAGAGAAAACCAGAAAGATAATTCGGCAAGACCTGCCACCTCATGAGCTTACATTAGCCATCATTTATAATTTTTTTTATCCATTTAGAAATTAATTTATGGTATTTAAGATTTCACAATAATAATGGGCTTTATCATTCCAAGTTCTCATTCAGTAATCAATGCCTTTGGAAAATCAGAAACTATTAAATTTATCAGAATGAAGGAAAGAGTCAAGATTATATGTATCAGAAGTACTCAATCAACCTTTTGTGGAATTAGTCAAGAGTTAGAAATCTTTCACATTCCTGGCTTAAAATGCTTTAATGTCTGGCTAATAATTGACAGCTGTAACTGGATAAACATGGTTATGGTAATATTTAATAGATGTTTTAAAAATGTTTCACTAACATATTTAATATTACAAAAGAAAAATATGGGCATTGTGAATGATTTCTTCCTTGTTTACTCACATTGTCCCACATACTGTGATTAGTTCTAATTGGTAACTGAACATGGGTCAGTTTAGAACAGATCACTGTTCAACTGGGACTTTTGAAACTTAACCCATATTTCAGTTCAACACTCAATGTGAAATTGGATCTGATTACATAGACTTGATTGATTTGCAATGCTTCTTTCACAGATAGCCATTGCAAATAAATTAAATAATAGTTTGTCTCTACTTAAGGCAAGTTTTAATTAGGAAAGAAGCAATTTTATTTCTTCAAGGTTTCAACTACTATGTTGCTCAAGAATGACCTAAAAAGTGATCAAAGACAGGAAGACAAGCTATTTCTAAGTTTGTTGCATGGTTCTGCTGTTCTGAACATACCCCTGAGCACTCCCGAGATCATTAATGGATGATCAATGTCTCGTCATTGAGAGCAGTGGATCCATAAGAAGCTCTTTAATCTGCCCCATTAGTTGACCTTAGCTAAAGTATAATTTGAGAGAATAGAGCTATTTTCAATGCCCCTGAGCTGGAGATGGGAACAAAACAGGAAGTTTCATTTCTGATCTTTATTCATTGCCTGCAACACATTGGTTGAGAGAACTAAGCTCAGCATTTTACACTTTCAAGGCCAAACAAGTAACAGTCACAGATTGACTCAGTTCACTCATTGGAGTTATCAGAGGGCAGCTGAAAAATTTAGGAAAGGCGAGGCAAAAAAAAAATTGAAGGAAGACAGGAAAGAAGTAAAATTATGACTAGTAGCATTCCTAAAGGTTTAATGTCTGAACTGTGATTTAATGAGCTCCAGAGATACCTCCAGAGTCTGATACCACAGAGATACAAGGTGCAGGAACAAATTTTTTAGCGGTCAGGAAAATGTTAAAGCATCTGCAGGGTCATACGCTTCCTGTCAGCTTACTCCGTCAAGAGAAAAGATACCTGAACATGTGCCCCAGTGCAAGCATCACCTCTCCAGCTGGAGCTAACTCAGAAGATGATGAGCCGGTTCATGTAGTTTGGTTCACAGGAGTGCATGTTTCCCATGTGGCGATGTAATTACAATGTTTGTTGGCAAACAGCAAATAGCTAGGGTGAATAAAGAAGAAATGAGGATGGATAATTATTCCAGCATTGCCTTTGGTGATATTTGCACATCCCAGCTTTCCTTTGGGTGGTCTAATCACAATGCTGGAAACCTGCACTGGAAGAATGGCTTTCTGAATGATTGTCCCACCATAATCTTCTTGTCTATGTTTTGGTCCAATGGATTTTTTGCTCTTAAACAGTTCTAGCAAGTCACCATCACCCTGGAAATTTCTGAAGCTTTCAAGAGAGGTTCGGGCGGGCTTTCATTATGTGGCCATGCAGTTAATTTCAAGCCCCTGCATTTATGCTAAAATTGAGAAATTAAAGCAAGACTCCATCTTTCTCCCCAAGGTGAGGTGCAAGGATCCCATAACATTATTCAAAGAGAGGTGGAGTTATCCATCAACCCATTGCCCAAAACTTACCACAGAAATAAAATACAATGGGTGTGAATTGTTATGAACCAGCAACAAAAGAAACACACTGAGTCATGATTCAGTATTAAAAACTACTTTATTAATAACTACTTATGATAATAAGAAAAATAAAAGTAAAAATGTTAGAATGTTAGAAGTAAAAATGTTAAACCTTGAACATTAACCCCAAAACTAAACTCGTCATGTGTGTGTGTGTGTGTGTGTGTGTGTGTGTGTGTGTGTGTGGCAAAGTCCCAAACTCCAAGTCCAGGAATGGTTCTTAAAGTTCAGTTCAGCAAGCCATAAGGTGAAACATGAGCAAAGGCTTCTTCAACGACCACCATTGACTGAAGACAAAACGTAGATGTAGAGAGAAAATAGAGAGTAATTAAGAAATCCAAATGTTCCACGATGGAACCCAAACGACACCTCAGTGTTTACTCGGTAGTGACTTCCTCACCCTGAAAAGCATCCGAAACATGGCCGTCCACACAAATACCTGTTTCCTTTCACAGGTTAACAACAAAGTGGACTCCACCAGATTACTCCAAATAATCCATACATGGATTGTAGAGACAGACACATTTATTGTTTCTCATCCATCGATAGAAAAACTAGCAGATTGGTGTCTCTCTCTCTCTTCTCTCTCTTCTCTGACTGACTCCAACTGACTTCTCCAACAACATCCTTTATCTTCTGTTGATGTAAGCACGCCACACACACACACACACACACACACACACACACACACACACACACACACACACACACACACACACACACACACACACAATGCCCTATCTTAAAGGGACATTCACCAATAGTAACCTAGTCCGTAACAGAATACAATCAGAAAATGCCGTAACATACTCAGTAGATCAGGCAACATTGAAAGCAGAGACATTTACTACATTTCTGTTTGTGGGATCTTGCTGTGTATAAATTATCTGCCACCTTAGATTTCAAAGGTACTTCAATGACTGTAAAATGATTCGGGATATACTGTGGTTATGTCTGTTGCTATAGAAATATCAGTATTTCCTTCCTTTGTATGTTCTTTGTTATAAAGACCAAGAAGTTGTATTCATATCAATGGCTGGGATTCAGATTTAGGTAATAATTTTAACCTAGTTCACTGGTAGAAAAATAATACAGTTGTATGGAACTCTAGTTTTATACATCATCTGATATTGGTCTATGTTGATATGGAAAGTAAAACTTGTGTGAGGCAAGCATCATACCCAATTCTCTATTCCAATGGGTTGCTTAAGTAAAAACTGACCCAATAACATGTGTAATAATTGTTGGCTAGCGGAGAATCCTTTCCAACATAAAATATGTATATGGCTATTGTATTGATGTAGCTTAACACTGCCTGATTGAAACCTAAGGTGGCAGTCAACTTCTACACAGTAAGATCTCACAATTCTGCCTCTTGCAGTACGTTATGCAAAAGACCCCAGTGAAGGAAGAAAAAAAAAGAAAATGAAGTGCAAAAACAATTTAATCAAAAGCCAAATATTGGTCAAATAAAAGGGTAAGTAAGGTCAACCCATCTCCATTGAAATGTATAAATGGGAGAAGGACAGGTGATACCTTTGAAGAATAAGACTGCGTGCATCATTAAATATTAAGAGTACCTCATCCTTGCATTGTAAAGACATATGTCCATCAGGACCATCTGCAGCCAACTCCACTGTAAGAGAGAAACCTCTCGGTATCTTTGATGCAGACTCACTACTTGGACTATTGACTATTATTTGGTCTTGACCAGATGTATAAATGTGGTTTGGAATTATGACTTGGTTGTGTTTTGTATTCATGAGTTGTGAAGAAGATGCAGAGATAACCAAAAACAGAGAATGAAAGATGTGGAGATAGGAGAATTTTTCTTATTCATTTGGGGCTCCAGGTCAGCATTTAATGATCATTCTTAACTGGGCTTGCAAAAGTGGTGATGAATTAGTTTTAGATCCACTGCAGTACTTATGGTGAGGATAATCTCACAGTATGGTCTGGTTGTTTGACCAGTGGCAAGGGGAAGTCAAAGATCTATTTCCAACAGGAGAGAGTGTAACTTGGAGGTGCATTTATAGATGGTGATCAAATTATACAATAGCTTCTATTGTGCTCCTGAGCAGTAGATAGTACAGGTTTGTAAGATGCTTTCAAATAACCCTTGGTCAATTGAGTAATGCTTTTGTGGATGGTATACGTGTCACCAATAGTGTGGTGACAGTAGAGAAGGGAAATGATCAGGGTAATGGATGGGAATGCTTTGCCCTGGATGATGTCAAACTTTTGAGTGTTATTGGCACTGCACTCATCCAAGCAACAGGAGAGTATTCCAACTATACGCCTCCTGACTTGGGACTAATGGAAGTTGAAACTTTTTAGTCAGAAAACAAGGCACTTGTTGCAAATTTCTCAGCACCCATGAACTCAGTAATTTTGCCACTGGTCAAGTTAAGTTTTGGGTGAATGATGACTCTAAGGTATAGATGGGAAGGTTCTGTGTGGTAGCTAAGCTAATGTACAGTATATCAAGTGAAAATGGTTAGGCTCCCTCTTGTTGGAGATCATTGTTCCCACATATGTGTGCAGTGCAAATAATACTTTCCAGTTATCGATCCAAATATATGTTATCTAGGTTTTGCTACATTTTGACATTGATTCATTCTTTGAATCTTGTTGATGCTGCTCAGACTCTTTATTAGATCAAAGAGCGTTTAATTAGTGCTTACAGGATATCCAGAGAGGACTTCCTGTCACATTGCCCATGCCCTAACCCCCTCTTTTTCTTCAACCTATGTTCCATCAACTCCTGCCTGGCAGCCATAGGCCAGGGTTTTTCTCACATAACTGCTAAGTTGTACAGAGAATTGAAAGTCACAACAAAGTGGGAGACACAAGAGAGACTGCAGATGCTGGAAATTTGCAACAAAGTGAGAGATCCTCTGTGAAGTTTATTGTAATACGTCTTCAGGCCACTATAAGCAAACAAACGCTTCAACATCACAATGGTGGTCTCCTCAATATCTCTTTTGTCTGCTCCCTTTTTACCCATCTCCCACTTGCCCACATTAGAACCATATCTTCTACATCTTGGCTCTTGTAAAAGTGATAGTCTCTGTCTAAATGCCTCTGAAACATAGCTGATCCATCACCTCCTCTGGCAGTGCATTCCAGATATCAACCATTCTTTCTGTAAAAAAACCCTCAGATCCCCTTTAAAACTCCTTCCTCTTACCTTAAACCTCTGCCCCAATGTTTTTGATACCCCAGCTATGGGGAAAATGACTATCTCCCCTATGTTTCTCAAAATCTTATATACTTCTATAAGGTCACCCCTCAGTCTCCTTTGCTCCAGGGAAAACAAGCTCATCCTATCCAATTTATCCTCCTAACTAAAGTCCTCCAGTCCAGGCAACATCCTGGTGAATCTCCTCTGCACTCTCTCCTGCGCCATCAACTGCAGTTCCGTTCTGCAGTAGGAAGTAGATGTATTTGCCAGAACCTCAGTCTCCACCTGCATTATTACTTAGAAGGTTGGGTTTATGGCTGCTGTTCCCTGAACACATAAGAGTCGTGAAGCCACCTCTTCACCTCCTGCCATTCCCGATCTTCCCCCCACCCCCTTTCCACCACCTCTCTGTCATCCCAGAGGCCCATTAGAACGGTCAACGAAACAACCAGTGTCACAAACGGCAGACCGTACTGAGGTTGAGCATGCCATAGACGAGAAGCATGATAAATCATGTCTGTCAGCTTCCACACTCAGTGCAGACGGAGTCTCATATTGAAAGGCAACAGAAAAGAATCTTCAAATTGAAACCAGCATCAATGCAGCCAAGACCTGTGGCAGGGAAAATAAAAGACAAGAAAAATCATGGAGCAAGTAAATCTGTGGCAATTTCATTGGTTGAAAGTGTGTGTGAATGTGTTGGCTATGAAAGGTTAAGAAGTTAGAATGTTACTTTTGTATGAGAGCCTATATGACCACTTCTATTGTCAGTACCAATCTCTGCTCAGATTGATTAAACCAAAAGCTTCGCAACCATCCATAGTGTAATTAATGTCATATTTCGTCACCACACAGAAGACATTTTGGCCCATCAGATCTATGCTGGCTCATAGAGCAACCCTATTCCCCTCACTAATCTTCCCTGCATGTCTGCATGTCCCTCTATCCTCCCTACATTCCCAGCAATTCTCGTGCTCCCTTTAAATTCATCAGGGTCCCAATACATATCCACAATCTACATTGTAATCCTCTGTATTAAGAACACATCTCTGTGCATTGCCTATTGATCGCCTATGTTAAGAAGAATTAAATTCCATTCCTGATTTTCCATGATGTAAATAATAAGCACAGAAGGAGGCCACTCACCCATTCTTGCCTGTTCTGGCTCTGCTATAAAGTATCTATGTAGTCTCACTCATCCATTCTTTCCTTTTGGCACCAGATTTATTCCCCATGAATGAATCCAATTCCCCTTTGAAAGTTATTATTGAATTTGCATCCGCCACCCTGTGGGCAGCTCATTCTAGGTCACAGCAACTAATGATATGTCTCCTACCCTCTGGTTATTTTGCCAATCACCTCAGTCTGGGATCTCTGGTGCCTGCCCCTTCTGCAAAAACATTTCCATCATTGAATTCATCAAAACATCGCAATTTATAAAAGCTGCCATTAAATTTTCCTTAACTTTCTTTGTTCTAAAGAGAACAATTCCAGCTTTTCACATCTCTCAGCCCTGGTAGCATTCCAGTTTATCTCCTCTCCAAGGTCTTAGCATGCTTCTGAAAGGGTGATGCCCAAAAACGAGACAATGCCCAATAGATGAGGGACAATATTGTTTGGGGCCCCAATGAATTTTGCCCACAATGCCTCCATTTATAAAGCCAAGGATTAACCTTGATGTTTTTTCATAACCTTATTTAATCCCCCACATCCTCATTATCTCCTTTGAAATTATAGCAAGTAGTTTAAAGTTTACACTGTATAAATGCCTCATTGAGCCATAGCTAAACTATAGTCCACAGTCCTAGTCGCCACATTAAGGAGAGGATGTGATAGTAGTGGAGAGAGTGCAGAGGAGATTTATGAAGATGTTGTAAGGACTGAAGAGCTTTAATTATGAGAGAACCTGTATTATGCAAATGTACAAACATACAAATCAGGAGCAGGAGGGGGGGCACATAGCTTCCCAAGTTGCTCTGCCATTCAGTAAGATCATGACTGACTGCAACTTTAACTCTGTATTCCCACCTACCCCCCTTTCTTACCAAGATTCAATGTGCCTCTGCCTTTAAAATATTCCAAGAGTCTGCTTGTACCATGCATGGAGGAAAAGAACTCTAAAGACCCAAACTTTCTGAGAGAAAGAATTCACCTCTTAAGGAATTGAACTTTCGTTTTTAAATAGTAACCACCACCCCCCCCCCCCCCCCCAAGTTCCAGATTTTCCCACGTGCTCTCCACATCCCATCAGTCAAGACCCCTCAGGATTTTACATGGGTCAATTATGTCAACCCCTCACTTTTCTAAACTCCAGTGAATACAAGTCTCAGGCTTTTTCGTAAATCTGTGCTGGCTGTTGTTATGTATGGAGATCCCCATGGTTCTGCAAGTGATAAATACTTTTGTCCTGGATTAAGCTCTATAAGTTTCTACTGACCTGTTCAGCTACTGACCTGCATTGCTCTTTTTTTTCCAATAGCATTGCAACATCTGCAGTCCTTCAGCCACCTGGCCTATGGCCACATCCAAGGAGGACTGGGGACTGATGGCTAAGGCCTTTGTTATTTCCACCCTTAATTCTCCCAGGAAACATTCCATTTGAACTGTGTGACTTTTACACTTAGAATGGGATCAGGTAGCTTGATCCCTGATTAGCAACACCCTTGCTTCGATTATTCTTTCACTATGCTTACAAAATACTTTAGTATTCCTTTTCGTTGCCTACTCACCAATCTCTCTGCTCCTATTGTTTTGTTTCAGCTCTTCTCTGCATTTTTTATGTTCTGCTTGGTTGTCTAATGCATTAACTTACTAGATGACCTAGTTGTTAAATTACAAATAATCCAGAGGCTGCACTGCAACTGTGGAATTTAAATTCAGTTAACTAAATAACCATAATTTTTTCTTTAAAAAAGTTAGTCTCATAATTTTGACCCTGACACTGCCAGATTATTGTAAAACCCTATCTGGTTCAGAGATGGACCTTCTCTTCAGAGAAGCTTCAGAGAAGGAAATCTGCCCCCTTCCACCCCCACACTCCCCCCCAAACCCATACCCAGTGCCTAAATGTGATTCATCCACAGTGAAGTGGTTGATTTCTAACTGCCCTCTGAAATATCCCAGCAAGATATTTACTTGTACCTTAAACATTATGTTAAGACAGAATAAGGATAAAACTGAATAGACCACCTGTTATCAATCTAAGCACAGAATTCAGATAAGGCAAAGCCATTTCCTGTCCAGTCAATCTTGCAAGGTCCTCCTCATGAGCATACAGGTGACTAAATTTGGACAGTTGTAACACAGACAACTCAAACAAAAGTCATACTCACAGAATGCTACCTTACGAACAACATGCCTAACGTGCTTAACATGTGAGGAGCATTTGATGTCTTTGGGCCTGAACTCAATGGAGTTCAGAAGGATAGGGGGGATCTCATGAAACCTACCAAATACTGAAGGGCCTCGATAGAGTCAATGTTTCCATTAGTAAGAGGGTCTAGAATCCGAGGACACAGCCTCAGAATAAAGGGACGTCCCTTTAAAACTGAGATGAGGAGGAACTTCTTCAGCCAGAGGATGGGGAATCTGTGGAATCTGTTGCCACAGAGAGATGTGGTGGCAAAGTCATTGGGTGTATTTAAGACAGAGATTGATAAGTTTTCGATTGGTAAAGGGGGTTAAGGGTTACGGGAAGAAGGCAGGAGAATGAGATTGGAAAAACAAAATCAGTCATGATTGAATGGTGGAGCAGACTCGATGGGCCAAATGGCCTAATTCTGTTCCTATATCTTACACCAAATTCCTTCATCACAATCCCTGAGTATGTCCAGTCCCACCAGCAGGACAGACTCACCAGAGGTAGTGGTACAGTGGTGTACAGGCAGGATGAAGTAGTCTTAAAAATTGACAACAGAACCATGAAGTCAAGTGGCAAGTATGAAGGACATGCTGGGAGTAGTACCAGGTGTGCTGAAAAATGAGGTCCCAACATAACAGAACTGTGACACAGGACTACATGTGTACTAAACAACAAGAACAGCATGCAGTAAACGGAGCTAAGCATTCCCACAACCAACAGATCGTAGCAAAGCTTCACAGTCCTGTCAGATCCAATTGAACAGCTCAGGAGAGGCAGCGGCTCCAGGAACATCCCCAATCTCAAGGCTACTACAATTGCAACTATTCTTAGGCAGAAGTGCAGAGTGGATGATCCATCACAGCTCCCTCTGGAGTTCCCCACCATCACAAAAGACAGTTTTTAGCCAATTTGATTTACTTTGCATATCAAGAAACTGGTGAAAGCAATGGATACAACAAACGCTAGGGGACCAGAAACATCCCAGACCTGTGCTCTAGAACAAGCCACACCTCCATCCAAGCTGATCCTATAGAGTAACAATCTAGATATCTGGCTGACAATGCAGAAAGTTGCACACAAACAGCAGAATAAATCAAATCCAACTAATTACTGCCCAATCAGCCCATTCTCAATCATCAGCAAAGTAAGAAAGGTGTTACAACGTTATCAAGTGGCACCTACCTAGTTTAGGTTTCATGGGACCTGATCTTGTCAAAGCCTTGGTCCAACCATGGACAAAAACACTAAATTTCAACAGTAAATTGAGAGTGACTGCCCTTGCCATTAAAGAACCCTGGTAAAATTGAAGTCAATAAGATTCAAGAGGAAGAGATCCAATGGAGGAATTCATATCTCATACAAAGGAGGATAATTGTGGTGGTTGGAGGTCAATCATCCTAGCCCCAGTACAATACCGCAGGAGATCCTCGGGCTTGTCCAAGCTCCAAACGTATTCAGCTGCTTCATCAATGAACTTCCTTCTATCACAAGTGAGGATGATCATTTGCTTTTACAATTTCTAAGCAAGTAAAGTGGTCCATACTGGTTTCAAGGAAATAAATGGGGAATGGGATTATGGGGATTGTTCTAAGAGCTGGCATTGACTCAATGGGTCAAATGGTCTCCTGGTATGTTATAAGGAAATATGGAATAATATGGAAAGATGGAGTTTTAATTGAGGTATATAAAATTATGAGCAGTCAAGATAGGGTAAACATAAAGTACATACTTAATTTTGTAGAGGGTTCAAAAACCAGGAGATATAGATTTAAATTAATTGGCAGAAGTATTACAGGGGAGATAAGGAAAAATCATTTCACCCAGAGAGTGGTAGGGGTCTGCAACTCACTGCCTGAAAGGATGACAGAGGCAGAAATAGTCAATGCATCTAAACAATACTTGAAGAGCCCCAGTCGGCAGGGTTATGGAATTGTACTGGAAAGTGGGATTAAACTGGGTATCTCTTTTTAACAAGATGGTCTGAATGGTCTCCGTCTGTGTCATAAGTTTTCTATAATTCAACGTTCAGATAGCTGGAGGAAGTTGGTGGTAGGAGACTTAGCGAGGGATGAATGGCTTCTGGTTAAGGAAGATGGAGATCTCCGGCAGGATATGGAGGTGTAGAGGGATTGGACATCCATGGTGAAACTGATGTGACCGTGTAACTGGCCGAGGTCATTAGAGATGTAGGTGGGAAGAGAGTTTCTGAAGAGAGAAAAAAATAAAAGTCATTAGGCCAAGAAAAGGTTGATATGATGGGTGTACCAGGGCAATTCTGTCTGTGGATCTTGGAGAGGAGGTAGAAGCAACCTGTGTTTGGCTGGATGATGTCCGAGTCTGAGGAAATCCGTAGCTGCATAGAACTCAGCAGTTCTGCTGAAGATAAGGTCAGTTATTGTCGAAAGAATGACGGTCTGATGTTCAGTGGTGGGGTGAGGATCCTGAGGAACAAACGAGGAGGTATCAGAAAGTTGATGTCCAGCCCCCAGAAGGTGCAAATCAGTTTACCAAACAACAATGCCATTGCCCATGATTGTTTGCTTAAATGACAAAGTTTGTGTTGATCCTTAATGAACAGTGCAGTGAGTTCAGAATGGGGGAAGGTT
>NC_067410.1:59236634-59390402 GCF_009764475.1 Pristis pectinata | reverse complement strand
TCTGGGTGGGAGAGCAGTCCTGGTGGGGGAAGTGGTGTTATGTGTGGCGGGAGTGGTTTGGGTGTGGATTCACCAGCCACTTGCACGATCTGCTGAGCAGCAGTCAGGAGAACATCAGTGACATTCAGGGGGCCTGAAGTGACCTCTCCTTCCCGATGATGGAGCTGTGTCCTCCTGCAGACTGTGTGGTTTAAGAGAGCCACAGGTGAAGAGTTAAATATGACTGTACCAACCTCCTGGTCCCTGCTGAGTGTTACACAGGTATCGATGTTGTGACATCTCTCATGCTATTTGCCCATCCCCCACTCCCAGCACTGACATTGGAAAAATCTTTAGCTGGAACCTACCGTCATCTTTCTCAGATTCTGAATCTTGGCTCATGGCAGCAGCTAGGAAATGAACCACACGTTAGAGAGGTCACGTAGTCCAGGACATTCGCACGCTCGTTGACACGCTAAACCACCACAAGCAGAAGCCCTCCCCTCTGAACACAACACTTGATCACCACTCCTCCCAGACCACCAACTCACCCGAAGATCCAAGATGAATCACAAAAAAAGAAACCCATCTGCCCATTAACTGGTTCAGATTTCTGTGGAAGTGCCTGAATGCAAGAATGAGAAAGAACTTTTTCCGCCCAGAGGGTGGTTGCAATCTGGAACACACTGCGTGAGAAGGTGGTGCAGGCAGAGCCTCTCACAATGTTCATTAAGAATCTAGATGAGCACTTGAACTGCCAAGGAATATAACACTATGGTCCAGATGCTGGTAAATGCAATTAGCATTGATGGGTACTTGATGGTCGGCATGGACATGGTGGGCAGAAGGATCTACAAATGCAGATTCTAGAGTCATAGATTCATAGAGAGATACAGCACGGAAACAGGCCCTTCGGCCCACCGAGTCTGTACTGACCATCAACCACCCATTTACACTAATCCGACATCAATCCCAATTTTTTTTTTATTTTCCCCACATTCTCATCAACTCCCCTTAGATTCTCTCACTCACCTCCACACTACGGGCAATTTACAGTGACCAATTAACCTACCAACTCACATGTCTTTTAGGATGTGGACAGAAACTGGAGCACCCAGAGGAAACTCTCATGGTCACAGAGAGAATGTGCAAACTCCACACAGACTGGACCCAAGATCAGGATCGAACCTGGGTCTCTGGTGCTGCAAGGCAGCAGCTCTACTAGCTGCGTACTTTTGCTCTGACACGGAGCTGAGCTTCTGACTACAGATCCACTCCATTACAAAGCCTGCCTACCTCCAGCTCCAATGATCACCAGTCTCCACCTCTGCCTCAACTGAGGTTGGGGTGGAGGCAGATGGTAGTTCAATTTTAAACAGTGTTCAAGAGAGAAGGATAGAGGTAACAGCTAAATTTGGCAGGAGAAGTTAACTGAGCAGTTAATAAAGATGATGGGCTCCTGAGACAGGAGGTTGTGCTAAACCATTATAGTATAATAAGTCAGGCCCAACAGAAGGATGTGATGGCTTTGGAGAAAGGATGAGAGGGATTCTCCAGAATCGACCAGGAATGAGAGATTACTTAAGGAGAAGCTAGAGTTGGTGTAGATCAGAGAAGGTTCACAGGAGAGTGAAGAAGGCTGTTTAAAATCATAGCTTAGATTGAGTAAATAAAAAGAAACTGTCCTTGGTGACTGAAGAACCGACGACCAGAGGGAAGGTTTTAAGTGAATGACAAATGAACCAAAGTTGCCATAAAGAAATGATTCTTTATGCACAGAGTGGTTACAATTTGGGGGTGGAAAATGATTCATTAGTAGCTGTCAAAAGGTGAACTTTATAAATACGTAGAGACACAAGGATGTGGAAAACGATCAGGAGAGTAGGATTAACTGTATTTTTAGAGCCAACACAAATTCAGCAGTCAAAATAGACTCCTGCACTGTCCCATTCTATTCCTGATTCTAGGCACCTTGAATCCTACTCCTTAGGAATCTCTGGAAACACAAATAAATTCTTACCTTGAATAGGTCGAGAGGAAAGATCCTTGATCTGTAATAAAACAATGCAGAATGGTCACAACTAGGAATGTAATTACTGTTTCAGAGTACTAATACTTACTTTGAGATTCCTACAGTTCTTTCCCTGTAAGGAGCTCACAGTCTTGTGGTACAAGTCAGGGTAATGGAGGAGGTGGAGAGCTTTTTATGGAGTGAGTTATGGTCTGAAAGGGTGGTGAAAGTGGTTCAATCCTCCCTCTCAAAGGGAAATAGATAAATTCAGGAAGAGGAAATATTTTAAGTACTAGGGAAAGAAGGGAGGTAGAAATAATTGAATAGCTCCTTTGGAACATTGTCACAAGCACAGTTGAATTAGTAAACTTCTTTTGAGCTGTTTGATTCCAAGTTCTTCCAGTTAAGCCAAGTCAAAGTTCAGCTTTATCCAAACCAGACTTTTCCAGAGCAAGTAAACCATGGGTTAGAGATGGAGTAATGCCCTCTCTCTGCTCTCCCATTAAGTACCCACTAGGCATGGTTGGATGCAGTGTAAAGCTGCTTCCACACAATCCCACCAAACACTTCCAGGGCAGGATTGGAACAGGTTAGATAACTTTGTTACTTTTCTGCACTCAATAACCCCCCTTCTTCTGAAGAGTTTGAACACTATCAGATTTCCCCTTAACCTTCTCTATTTGAAGGTGGAGCATATCACCTTCTCCAATCCTTCCACATGACCTCATCCTGTGACTAATGTTCTAATAAGTCTCCCTTGTAACCAAACAAAAGTATCAATATCCATGCTAAAATGCGCTTCCCAGAAGTGAACTCTATAACCTAACCAAGTGATCTACAAAGGCACATCAACTCCTAGCTTTGCATTCTATTTGCAAAGAATGCCCTATGCTTTTTTTGTTAAGAAATGTCTTCATGGATTTGTGCATGTGACCTCCACAGGTTTCTCACTTCCTCCAACCCTTTAACATTGCACCATTTAACTTATGTTGCTCCTCACCATTCATTTCAAAAGGTATCACATCACTCCATGTTAAATTTCATTCGTCATCTGTTTGCCTCCTTTGTCACTTTGTCTATGTTGCTCCAGTCCATTTGTAAACCCTCCACTATTCACCATATTTTGTAACTTCAAACTTATTCCCTGTCCAGCCAAGTTGAGGTTATCTTGAAAGTGGCTCTGGTCCCAATATCATCCCGGGAAACATCATTATATACTTCTGTCCAAATGACATGAATAAATATTTACTTCAGTATCATTTGGGATCTCTTAGCCAATTTTCTGCCCACACTTTACCACTGTCTTTTCTATAGCATAGACTTCCATTTTGCTAACAAGCCTATTATTGTATTAACTGCCTTTGACCGTATATTTCTCAAAATGTATTCTCTTCTGCAAATCTGTTAATAATCTAGCTAAGATTTAAGCAGTGTTCTATAAAGGCATGCCTACTCCTAGTTTTGCACTCCATACCTTTATTACAGAAGGTTCTGTATGATTTTTTTAAAAAAACATCTTTATGATTTGCTATTAATTCAAAGTTCTTTCCATAATAAAGGCTAGAAAAGCAAAGGAACTCAAAATGCCCAAGGATAAATTCTAGATCAGCAATCATCAACATATTCTGGGTTGTAGTCACAGGACTCGGGATAAATCCAGTTATCAAATGGTTTACTTTCAATTCAATAGCTGCCAGAGCCCAGACTCTGTTCTGCATTTTGCTTGCCCCATTTTAAAGCCAAAGTGGGGTTAATGTTGTTCTCTGGACACCAAGGGGGGGGGGCATTTCAAGGCGGGAGTAAAGGAAGGCAGGGCAAAGTGGTGGCAAGGAGGACATAGTAAAAACTTTGAAGGGGCATTTTAATCCAATATTTTCAAAGATTTTAAGGAGCTACAAGTTTGGCACTTGCAACCAGGGACCAGAGGGAAGAGCTGGTGAAAATGTGGTCGGGCTAAGGGCAGTGGAAATGGGTGCAATTTCCACATTTCAGCTTGCAAGTTACAGGATCACTTGGAGTGTGGGACTGGCCGATGAGAGAATTCAAACAAAACTTCTAAATCAAGTGGACATGACATTTGAGGAGCATCCAGAATAGTCACCAGTATGGGTATGGTACTTAACTAGAGGATGTAGTTTCCCTTCGAGCAAAATCCTGAGGTGCAAGCAGGAAACAAGGCCACAGACGGGTAATGGTAATGTCGTCTTCATCTTTACAGCCAAGTCACATGCACGGTACAAGTAGATTTGGTGGAAAAACAATAGGTCGTGTGGGAGTAAAAGACAGGAGATCTCACCAAGGATGTTATGGGAGGCACCCAGACTTGGGAGGGAGTGCAGGGGTGCAGTGGAAAGGGGGATATGGGACAAATTGAGTGTGTAGAGAAATGTGAGGGTGGGTAAAGTGAGAAGGGGATTGGGAAACATGTGGTGCTGGAAAGGGTGAAGTGAAATGTGGGGCAGGGAAAGGGGTTGTGGGAGAAGCTGATGGAAAAGGGGGTAAAGGAAATGGGGCAAGGAACGGGGTACCATGGGAAAGAGGTGCTGGGTGGAAGTGGGACATTAGAGGAAATAGGAGGCAGGGATACATGAAAAAGCAATCTTGTTGACTAATGATTCTCTGGAACAGCATCCCACTACCCTTTCTTAATCTAAATTGCACATAATTCAAGTCACACTGACTCTCAACACCCTTTAATGAGGACCAGCAAATCACTCAGTTCTACAAACAATGACTGAAAGTAAAAGTCTACAATCCCTACTTCAGGGTCAGTTGAACCAGGAGCAGCAGAGTGTTGCAGCTCCAGAGACTCGGGCTCAGTCCTGACCTCCGGTGCTGTCTGTGTGGAGTTTGCACATTCGCCCTGTGACTGCACGGGTTTCCACAGGGTGCTCTGGTTTCCTCCCACATCCCAAAGACGTGCAATTTGTTAGGTTAATCGGTCACTGTAAATTGCCCCTAGTTTGTAGGTGAGTGGTGTAATCTGGGGGAGTTGATGGGAATGTAGAGAGAATGGATTAGTGTAAAGGAGTGTTTTATGGTCAGCCCAGACTCAGAGGGCTGAAGGGCTGATTTCCGTGCTGTATGGCTCTGTGACTAAATGTGGTCAGGCTTGCAAATAAGCTTGCAAATGTGTAAATGCTTAAGCCTCCAGGACTGATGAAAAAGGCCAAGCAGATATTGCAAGTGGAGTACCTGATTCTCCTGAGACAAGATGACCGCACTCTGCTCTTTGACCTTTGCAGAGAGTGTATTGATTTGCTTCTGGAAGTACTCTGCCGTTGTCCGCTGGTCTGCTGATAAAGTAGACCTCAGCCTCTCATTCTCAGTCCTCATCTGTGAAGGAAACAATAAACCAACTTCAGAACCTCAATGAATATCTAAACTTCAAAATTCATTTCCACTCAAGACTGCTTCTTCAATGAGATCCGATCACAAAGCAGCTATGAACTTTTCACCTACAACATATTCCCATTTTTCATGGCTGCTCTCTCTCTCTCATGCAACCCCCCCCCCCCCCCCACCCCCAGCTGCTCAGTCTCTCTCTCTCTCTCTCTCTAGGCTGCTCACTCTCCCACTCTCTTTCCGGTTTCTCTCTGCCTGCTCCCCTCATTAGTCACTTGCTAATGGAGGGATAATGGAAATTGGGGACATTCAGAAATGGAGAGATCCGAGGGTTGTTGGAAGTGGATATAACAGATACAGTACAGGAGTAACTTACAGGTAGAGTTAAATACAGTGAGGTCTAAATTATGAATTTCAATGTTATTAAGACAAAGATTTTTACGATGAACCATTCAAAATAGTAATTTGTGTTATGTTTACTTGAACCATGATTAGCTTAGTTTTTTTTATTACTTGTTCAGCAGCTTTAATTATCTCTCATTCCTCTTAACAGTGAGCGAAGCCCCATCCTTCTTAATGCTTCAAAATCAGAACACTCCCTTGTTTCAGGAATCAGCCTCATGAACCTTTGTTGCAATATCCCTAGTTCACGATCCTACTTCCTTGGACCAAACCAAAACTGCACACAGTCAGTTCACCATGGCTTTAGAGAATTTCAATAAGACTTGCTTACTTTTTCTCTTCAATATCCTTAAATGCCATTGGCCTTCCTAATCCCCATTGTATTAAGTACTGAGTTCCATGTGCAAAAATACCCAAGACTTCATGAATGCCAACGTTCCAATGTTCTTCCCAAACATCCTTCCCTCTTCCTATCAAATGGAATACCCTCACAACGTGCTCCACCTTCCATTTTCTCACTGAACCTCCTCATGTTCCTTTGCAGATCTTGTGTCACCTCATAGCTGTGATTCCCACAGTGCTGTGTCGACAGCAAACTTCATCTTTCATCTGTCATTAAAATTAATTAACTAGCCAAGGTCTCGGCTACCTTCCTCCCAAAACTACACTGCCAGATGCCTTCTCAAAGTTTGCTGGAATTGCAACAAATCAGGTTACGATGGCACAGAATGTACTCTGGGTGAGGGACTTCAATGTCCAAGAACTACATGGTTCCCTGAAAGTGGCGTCACAGGTAGACAGGACGCCAAAGGCGGCTTCTGGCATGCTGGCCTTCATCAGTCAGGGCACTGAGTATAGAAGTTGGGATGTTATATTGCAGTTGTACACAACGTCAGTGAGGCCACATTTGGAATATTGTGTTCAGTTTTGGTCACCATACTACAGGAAAGCTGCCATTAAGCTGGAAAGAGTGCAGAGGAGATTGCTGGGACTCAAGGGACTGAGTTATGGAGAGAGGGTGAGCAGGTGGGGACAGTTTTTCAATGAAGTTTAAGAGAATGAGCGGTGATCTCATAGAGGTGTGTAAAATCATGACGGGCATAGATAGGGTCAATGAGCACTCTTCTTCCAAGGGTTGGGGAATCAAGGTGATAAGGGAGAGATTTAATAGGAACCTGAGGGGCAACCTTTTCACTCAGATCAGTATATGGAACGAGATGCCAGAGAAAGTGGTTGAGGCAGGTATATTAACAACATTTAAAAGGCACTTGAACAGGTACATGGATAGGAAATGTTTAGAGGGATATGAGCCAAATGCGGGCGAATGGGACTAGCTTAGATGGGAATCTTGGTCGGCATGGACCTGTTGGGCCGAATAGGCCTGTTTCTGTGCTGTAAGACTCTACATCACTGAGCTGGTCATGTTGGTCACAGTTGTCAGACCAGGTTACAGCAGGTAGTGAATGAAACTTGACCTCATCCTCATCAATCTACCTGTTGCAGATGTGTCAGTCCATGACAGCAGAGGCAGAAGTCCTTAAGGAAGCAAAGTCTCTTCTTCACATTACGGACACCTTCACAGATTTAGAAGAGATCTGACAGGTCAAAAGTTGGTACAGATAAGGTGCCACAGACCATCAACACCACCACAATCTGTAACCTCATAGCCTGGCACATCCCTCACTCCACCATTACTGTCAACCCCAATTCAATGAGGAGTCCAGAAGGCATGCCTGGAACAGTATCAGCTATTCCTAAAAATGAGGTCCAACCTGGTGAAACTATACGTGCGCTAAACAACAAAAACAGCATGCATCCATGGATGGGTGTAAGCAATCGCACAACCAATGAATTAGACCAACGTTCTGCAGTCCTGCCTCATCTAATCCGGGATAGTGGTGGACAATTAAACAGCCAATGGTAGGAGGATACTTCAAGAATATTCCCGCTCTCAGTGATGGTGGGGCCCAGTATGGGAGTGTGAAAGTAAAGGCAGAAACATTCATAGCCCTGTTCTTGTAGATGATCTTTGACAATCAATGCCTGTACCATCACTGAGTCATCCACCATCAACATGTTGGGGGGGTGGGGGGGGGGGGGTGGGGAGGAGCATCCACAACTGATCAGAAGTTCAACCAGACCAACCACACAATACATGGCTACAGGAGCAAGTCAGTGGCTGGATATCCTGTGGCAAGCGGCTTATCTCCTGACACCCCAAAGGCTTTCCAAGATGCAAGTCATTTGAATGAATGAGTGCAACCCCAACAACACTCAGGAAGCCCAACACCACACAGGTCAAAGCAGCCCGCTCAATCGGCACCCCATCCATTCAATTCCTCCACCATCCACCTACAGTGACTGCAGTGTACACCATCTACAAAATGCCCAGCACATTCCAACAGCACCTCAAAAATTCCGTGGAAGATTCAATTATGAAGTTCATAGAACAATGTTGTCAGGTTTTCCAGGCGATGCCGACATTCTGTTCCTTATTGATGTGTTGCAAGTTCTCACAGTTATTACAATGCAGCGCAGCAGATGCAATCTATGCAGCCAGCTCATAAAGAGTGATTTCACGATACAAGTAAAACTTGCAGCTACATGAGATTCACTTGGCCGATTCCTGGGATGAGAGGTTGCTCTGTCACCAGTGGCTAAACAAATTAGATCAATATTCTTTTCTGTTTAGAGGAACACAGAATGATTTTATTGATTTATAAGATCCTCAGAGGGGCAGGACAGAGGAGTTGTCAAGATGCTTCCATTAGTGGGAGAATCTTGAAGGAGAATTATAGATACAAGATTGGGGTGGGAGGGGGGGTCATTTAAGACTATGGTGCATCAGACCTTCTCTGTGCAGGTGGTAAAGCTCTGGAACTTTTGACCCCAGAGGGTTGTAGAGGCTGGATCTCTGAGGGAAATTAAAGAGGGAGTAGATATTATTTTGAAATATCAGGGAATTGAGAGCAATGGTGAACTGGCACAGAAGAGGAGACAAGGCCTGGGGTAGATCAGCCATGATCATATTGAATGGCAGGGGCTGAGTGGCCTACTCCTGCTCCTAAGGTTATAGTGGGAGTGTTGCTTATGAATCAATGGCAACAGCAATGGTGTGGTGGGGGGGGGGGGGGGGGGAGGGAAGTGCCCCCACAGGGCTGGAAGGACCTGATGACTCCCATCTATCAGTGGTCATTTTACCTGTAAGCATCTGCTTTCACCAGGTCCTCTCTTATGCTATTAAAATCAACCTTCCCCCAATTTAGGTTCTCAACTTAAGGACCAACCGTATCCCTTCCCATAACTACTACGAATCTTACAAAATTATGATCTCTGTTCCCTAAGTGATCCAACACCGACACTCCCACCTCCCATCCATTTTCACTTCCTGAGGTAAGATCGAGTACAGCCCTGTCTCTTATAGAACTATCTCTATGTTCCCTTGGACAAACTAAGTGAATTCTGCCCCACCTAAGCCCCTTGCACTGAGTCAATCCCAGTTAAAATCCCCCACCACTATAACCTTATTGCTCTTACACATTTTGCGATTTGCTTACATATCCATTCTTCCAATTCCCACAGGGAGGCCCTATAGCATAACCACAGCAAAGTGATCACCCCTTTCTCATTCCTAAATTCTACACAGATAGCCAACTTCCTCTCCAAGTGCTGCTGTGATGTTCACCCCAATCAGTAATGTGACTCCTGCTCCACTTTAACATCCCCCCCATCACTTCTGAAACTTCTATACCCCAGAACACTGTGCTGCCAGTCCTGCCCTTCCCTCAACCACATTTCCGTGACTGCAATATCATAACTGCTTGTGCGAATCCACACTCTAAGCTCATCTGACTTAACTGTGAGGTGCCTTGTATTAAAGTAAATACCAGCCCTCCCATGCTCCGCAACCTGCCTCTATCTGCTCTGCCCACTGGACTTGCTTAATTTATCCTCTATGTTTGAGTCAATCTCCCGATCAGTGCTAGTAAATGCTGAGTAAACTAGAACTGCCAATATTCAGACCACTAGGGTTTTGGGTGTTGACTTCACTTGGGAAAGTTTTACACAGGAAAAAAAAAGTCCAACTGAAAAATGAAGGGTCAAGTTTCCAAACAGACACTAAGGCAGTCAGAAGCATAGACAAGATTACTCTGTTCCAGGCTAATCCAATTTTCAACACCAACATACAATTTTTGTTTGCACTTGTGTGAATGAATTTCTAGTTCTCTGTCTCTACATGAAAAGATAGACATTAACTTTCACTACTCCCTTTTCACAAACCTGCAACAACTCTCTAACTGCTCTTTTACATGCAGTATCATAGAATCATCCAGCACTTCAAAGTCTGGGAACCATCCATTCTGCCTGGTCAACATCCACTCTCCCCACACCGCCCTGGGCGCCGTCCACTCTCCTCACACCGCCCTAGGCACCACACACTCTCCCCACACTGCCCTGGGCACCATCCACTCTCCCCACACTGCCCTGGGCACTGCGCACTCTCCCCACACCACCCTGGGCACCACGCACTCTCCCCACACCACCCTGGGACCATCCACTCTCCCAATACTGCTCTGGGCATTTTCCACTCACACCACACTGTCCCAGACACCATCCACACTCCACATTGCCTCTGATGCTATCCATTCATTCTAAAACACCTGACACCAAGTGTTACCTGTTTTCTCTACACAATCCTTGTTGCAATGGTTGTCTTCATGGGATATATCACCGGGGTGAGCAAAGTGGCATACATTACAAAAACTGTTCGAGTAGGTTGTTTTGAGGATCATTTTAAAGAGCAGAGAGCACCACACAGTAAGCAATCATCCAGTCAGGCTTTCATCATTTAATTTGATTACTGTTAATCTCTATATCCATATAATCCCCCAGTTCCATATCCCTGAGTACCTTCTCCTGGCTCAAAAATTACCATCCTGTACATTTTTATGAATGCATTTATGATAAAACTCCACATTTACAACAAACTTTGTATAAAGAACTGTTTTCTGATATTGCCCCCTGGAAGTCCAGCTTTAACGGTCCCCTGTTGTTCTGGATTCTATGCAATATCAACCCAATCGCATTCTCCAATCGTCCAAAATACCTGCACATACAGTACACCCGTTTCTGCTGTTTTCAAGGGAATAGAAAATTGGCCTTTGCAAACTGAGCTTGTTTATCCATGTGCAGCACAGCCTCCAAGGCTAGTATTTTTCTTCTTGAGGTGTGGAGCCCAAAACTAAATGCAGTCACCCAGATGTATTACAACCAAAGCTTTCTACAATTGCTGCTCAGCTTGTACCGTGTCTTTCTCCACCTGCTCTCCCCATCACCATAAGGGGTAAAACAACTATCCTACAGCTATTACAAACCAACACTTGTATAAATGCAACATGTCCAACAAAATCTGGGCAATGTTCTGTTTATTAATCCTGTTATCTGCTTGATGCTAACTAACTACTGTACTCACGATCAGGCAAAGGACATCAAGCCAAGTACCAGATAAATTTGCAATGTTTCCAAAGTAGGTGCTCTAAGAATACCAAAAGCATTTGAAACAATGAATGCAAATTAAGTCAGAAGAAAGAAAATTGAAGTTTAACTTTCCAATCACATATTTATATTAATTTGTATGATATCTATCCAAATAAAATGAGTAGAATGAAATTTGCAATGCATGTCTATTTTTTTTCCAAACCAGATGTATTGGAGATTCTGCAATATTGTTATCAATATAGTATGATCAATTCACTCCTTATATACAGCTGTCTTATTGGAGTGGATAATATGAAACCAATTGTCCAAAATCTCAATAGCCTACAATGCTAAAGTAACAGGAAGTTAAGTCAAAAGACACAGGGAAATTAGGAACCACAGACAATGAGGAGAAAGGAAACAAAAAGAGGACAACATTGAGGAAATAAACAGATGAATGCAAACACGCCTTTTGATTTGAACATGCTTCTGGTGCAGATTATAGAAGTCTCAAGAAGACTAGAGCATTCCCTTTCCTTGTACAGTTCCTGCTAATCTTCAGCATCTCTTCCTTTTCAAGTAGTTCTCTTGTTGATGATCATCGACATGATGACCATTTGGTCCATCCAGTCTAGGCCAACTATCAGAGCAATCCCCTTCTCCTAATTTATTTCCCCACAACCCATTCATTCATGCATGACCCTTAGCTCCCCACCAATTCTCCCTCCAGCCTCCCTATATCAGGGACAATTTACAGTGGCCAATTGACCCAACAACCACCATGTCTTTGGGATGTGGGAGAAAACCCACACTGTCTCAGGGAGAACATACAAACCCTGGTCAGACAGCAGCAGAGGTCAGGATTGAACCCAGATCGCTGGAGTTGTGAGACAGCTGTACTACCTTTGCACCAATGTGCCACTTTAGTTCCCTGACACACATCAAAGGCCCTTGTTCCACTATCTACATGCGGCATGTTCCATTCAGTAATAACTGTTGAAGGAAATATCCCCAGCCTCTTCACAGAACATTTTAAAAGTTTTTTTTGCAGGTAAGGACTTATGTTTTTCAGTCCCAGCAGCAGAGAGAAGGAGCCAGCAGTGTTTTGAAAGTTGTTTGCTGGTATAAAAGGGAGGCAGCTCTATTGGAGCAGCCATTTTTGGGAGTGGTCATGTTTGAGCTGTAAGTGCCATGTTTGAGTTTTAGTGAGGTGGTCACACCTGCAGGCAGCAGATAGTTGGGTGACCACCTGGAAAGGTAGAGCGAGCAGTCAGGCAGTGCAGGAGTCCCGTGGCCATTCCCCTCAGCAACAAGTATACCTCTTTGGATACGGCTGGGGGTAGGGGTATGACATCTAGGGAACAGTTCAGCAGCCAGGTCACTGGCACTGTGGTCAACTCTGAGACTCAGCAGGGAAGGGTAAAGTCAGGCAGAGCAACAGTGATAGGAGACTCGATAGCTTGGGAGACAGACAAGAGATTTTTTGGCCACAAAAGAGATGCCAGGACTGTGTGTTGCCTCCCAGGTGCCAGGGTCAAGGATGTCACGGTGTGGCTGCAGAACATTCTCAAGGGGGATGGTGAGCAGCCAGAGGTCCTGGTGCATATTGGTTCCAACAACATAGGTAGAAAGGGGGATCAGGTCTTGCGCGGTGAGTATAGGGAGTTAGGAAAGAGGCTGAAAAGCAGGACCTCGAAGGTAGTAATTTCTGGATTACTCCTGGTGCCACGTGCTTGTCAGAGCAGGAACAGAAAGACAGAACAGATGAATGCGTGGCCGAGAAACTGGTGCAGGAGGCAGGGTTTCAGGTTTTGGATCACTGGAACCTCTTCTGGGGCAGGGGCGACCTGTATAAGAGGGACAGGTTGCACCTTCACTGCAGGGGAACCAATATCCTGGTGAGGAGGTTTGCTGGTGCTACTCAGGGGGGTCTAAACTAGTTTGGCAGGGGGGTGGGAACTGAGCCACCAGGTCAGAAAGTGGAGGGAGTGAGAGGAAGGTAGACGACATGACCAGTAAGTCTGAAAGGAAGGATGGGCAGGAGCAAGGTAATAGACATGATGGGACAGAAGGATTGAAGTGTGTTTATTCTAATGCTAGGAGTAAGGGTAAGGATGATGAACTTGGAGCATGGATCTGTACATGGAACTATGATGTTGTGGCCATTACAGAGACTTAGTTGAGGGAGGGACAGGACTGGATGCTTAATGTTCCAGGGTTTCGATATTTTAGAAAAGATAGAGAGGGAGATAAAAGAACGAGGCAGGGAGTGGTGTGGACAGTTGCACTATTAATCAGGGACAATATCACTCAGAGGAGACAATGGAGGGCTCAGTCTATAAGGGTAAAACTCAAAAATAAGAAAGATGCAATCACTCTGATGGGATAATACTAGAGATCCCCCCCCAGCAGCCACTGGGACATTGAGGAACAGATATACAGGCAGATTAGAGAAAGGTGCAAAATCAACAGGGCTATTGTTGTGGGTGACTTCAACTTCCCCAAGATAGACTGGGACCTCCTTAGTGTAAGAAGTTTAGATGGGCAGAATTTGTTAGATGCATCCAAGTTTCTTAAATCGTATGTAGATAGTCCAACTAAAGGAGAGGCCATTCTGGACCTGGTATTGGGAAATGCATGACTGACCTTTCAGTGGGAGAAACATTGATCACACAGTGATCACGACTCTTTAGATAGCTATGAAGAAGGATAAGTACGGACCTTCTGGGAGAGTATTAAATTGGAGGCAGGACAAATTACGAGAGTATTAGGCAGGAACTAGGGAGAGCTAATTGGGAACAACTGTTTTTGGGCAAGTCTACATCTGACATGTGGAGGGTGTTTAAAGACCACTGCACAGAGTAGAGGTTGGGTATGTTTCCAGTAAGAAGGAAGGATGGCAAGGTAAGGGAACCTTGGATTACGAGAGAAGTGGTGAATTTAATCAAGAAAAAGGAAACGCATGTAAGGTTGAGGAAGCTAAAATCAAACAGAGCCTTGAGGATATAAAGAAGCTCAAAAAAAACTCAAGAAGGAAATTAGAAGAGCCAGGAGGGGAAATGAGAAATCCTTGGCAAGTAGGATTAAAGAGAATCCAAGGCATACTATACATACATCAAGAGCAAGTGGATAACTGGGGAGACGGTAGGACCACTCAAGGATAAAGGAGAGGACATGTGCTTGAAGGCAAAGGATGTGGGTGAGGTCCTAAATCAGTACTTTGCGTCAGTATTTTCCAAGGAGAAGGATGTGGAGGTTAGTGAGAGCAGTGTGGAGCATTCTAATATGCTAGGGCATTTTGAGATAAAGAAAGAGGTAGTGTTGGGTCTCTTGAAGAACATTTAGATAGATAAGTCCCAGAGCCTGATGGGATATACCCGAGGTTATTGAAAGAGACAAGAGATGAGGTTGCTGGGCTTTGACCAAGATCTTTGTGTTCTCTCTAGCCACAAGTGAGATCCCGGAGGACTGGCAAGAAGCTAATGTTGTTCCGATGAGTAGCTAAAGTCATTCCAACATTCCGATATTCAAGCAGGGAAATAGGGATAATCCTGGTAACTATACACCAGTGAATTTCACGTCAGCGGTAAGGAAACTATTAGAGGGAATTCTTAGGGATAGGATTTATGAGCATTTGGAAAACCATAGCTTAATTAGGGACAGTCAACAAAGCTTTGTGAGGAGCAAGTCCTGCCTTACTAACTTGATTTAAGTTTTTCAAGGAGGTGATGAAAGTGATTGATGAAGATAGAGCTGTGGCTGTTGTCTACATGGATTTTAATAAGGCTGATCCAGAAGATTACGGTCCACAGTTTATTTGGCCGTTTGTATTTGCTTGCCCATAGAAGACAGAGCATAACGGTCGACAGGATTTATTCTGGCTGGAGGTCCGTGACTAGTGGTGTCCCACGGGGATCCATACTGGGACCTCTGTTGTTTGTAATATATACTGTATAAATGATTTGGATGAAAACATGGATGGGTGGGTTAGTAAGTTCGCAGATGGTAGAAAGATTGGTGGCGTGGTGGATAGCTAAAGGTTGCCAAAGGATACAGCAGGATATGGACGGAGAGGTACAGAAGAGGTTTACCAGGATGCTGCCTGGATTAGAGGGCATGTGCTCTCAGGAGAGGTTGGACAAACTTGGGGACGCTTTCTCTAGAGTGGCAGAGACTGAGGAGAGACCTGAAAGAAGTTTATAAGATTATGAGAGGCATAGATAGAGTAACAGCCGGTATCTTTCGCCCGGGGTCGAAATGTCTAATACCAAAGGTGATGCATTTCAGGTGAGAGGGGGTAAATTCTAAGGAGATATGTGAAGCAAGCTTTTTTTTACACAGAGGGTGGTGGGTGCCTGGAATATGCTGCCAGGGGTGGTGGTGAAGGCAAATACAATAGTGGCATTTAAGAGACTCCTAGAATGTACAGATATGGACATTGTGTTGGCAGAAGGCATTAGTCTACTTAGGTGTTTAATTGCTAGCTTAATTAGTTCGGCACAACATTGTGGGCTGAAGAGCCTGCTCCTATGCTGTACTGTTCTATAACCTATGTTCTTGGGGGTTATGATCCTTACTGCTGACTGACACACATCAGTTCTCACCTGAAGACTTTTCCAAAAAGGAGAGTACTTCTGGGTCACTCTAACACCCTTTAAACTTCTTTGCAGCAGAGAAGAATAAACAACCTAAAGTGTTGGTGTCAGCTCTTTGAAAGAGCCATCCATTAATCCCATTCCCTGCCCTTTACCCACAGACCAGCAATAATAAACAATTATAGTCCCAGTAGCTTCTTCTCTCTGATATCCAGTGCTATCTTTTATCTGCTATTTTGCAGTACATTCTATCTATACAATAGTGTAACACACAATAACATTTCAACACAAAAAGTACAGCAAAACAATTGCCTTGCTTTGATAAATACAGTAAATCTCCAATAATCCAGCATCCTCAGGATTTTAGTACTTCTGGACTGACAGATTTTCTGGATGAGTGGATAATACTTCTATTAATACCTAACACACTCTAATTGACTTTTTTTTACATGTTATGCATTAGTATAATAAATTAATTTTATACAGTGGTATAATAGTTTCCAGTAAGCTCAGTGAGTTTAAAGGGAGCACAGGAAAAAGAATCCAGTGAGGCAGATGCCGAACCATCTGAACAACAGATTAGCAGAGTTATATTATAGATTAATTAGATTTGTCTTCCTTGCTGATTTGTTATAGACCCACAAGACGTGGATATCAAAACCTCATGCTGAACAAATCCTCCCAAAATGTGGTGTGTTATAAATCATGCCACACTGGAAAGGCAGTGCTGAGTGGGAACAAAATGTAAAAGTGGTTCTGGAATCCAATTTAAAAAGTCAAGGTAGCTCTCTTATAGCTTTGAAGATCTTCCAAGGGATTGAGCATGTGATGGTTTTGGACTGCAGCTTTAATTATACCCCACATTTACTTCAGGTGACAGCTTTGCCATCAACACAAGGTGAAGGTCCAACTACCCAAAGATCATCTTGTAGCCACATGGTACCATTTGGTGGATACAATGATAATGTTTATTTGGCAAATAAATTTCAAGTACAAATTTTACACATACCTCTTCCTGTTCAGTCACATGCTCAGCTTGAAGTTCTTTAAGCTTTTTTTTGGATTCCTTTTTCTGGAAGTGAAAAAAAAAATTGAAATCCCAGCCTTTTCAAACTGATTTTGTGATCTGAATGAATGAGTCGGTCGTGCTGTAAGTTCACTGTCACCCAATGGTACCACAGTCACCCAGAGGTACATATTCCCAATGGTAGCACAGTCACCCCATGGTACATCTTCACAGTGGTACCACAGGCACCCAATGATGCATACTCCCGATGGTACCTCTTCACAGTGGGACCACAGTCACCCAGTGGTACATCTTCCCAATGGTACTACAGTCACCCAGTGGTACATCTTCCCAATGGTACTAGTCACCCAGTGGTTCATCTTTCCAATGGTACCATAGCTACCCAGTGGTACATCTTCCCAATGGCAGCACATTCACAGGCTCTCAGGGGCAGTACAGCTGCCCAGTGAACATTTCAGTTGTTCCCACTTACCAATTTCTCAAATTTCTCCCTCAAGTTTCTCAGTTCTTCTGTTTGATCCTTCTCATGAAATGTCTCCACTTTGGAAATAACTGGACTTCTTGATTGAATCTCCTGCAGTTTCTAACAATAGAAAACTCTGACTTTAAGCACGAATTGTCTCATTGTTACATTGTTTATTGAGGTGCCATTTTGGCATGGTAAAGGCAAGTGACACACAGCAACAGAGTAAATGGCACAGATCTGAAACTTACTGACCTTCAGCCAGCAATTCAGAAGCAAGCAAGCTGAAGGTCTGATGTTACCACACTGGACCTTCTGCTCTACCATTGAAATCAGCTTCAAGTCTGGGGCAGCTCCTGATCATACTGACATTAGGGACCAGACACATTTCACACCTGACTCCTGAGCTTTGGGGACCAAGCAATCTTCACAACCGACCCCTCAGCTTTAACGACCAGGCACACTTCACATCAGACCCCTCAGCTTTAGGGACCAGGTACACTTCACATCAGGCACCTCAACTTTAGGGATCGGGTACACCTCACATCAGACCCCTCAGCTTTAGGGATCGGGTACACTTCACAACCGACCCCTCAGCTTTGGGGACCAGGCACACTTCATATCAGACCCCTCAGCTTTAGGGATCGGGCACTTCACATCAGACCCCTCAGCTTTAGGGATCGGGTATACGTCACATCAGACCCCTCAGCTTTAGGGATCGGGTACACTTCACAACCGACCCCTCAGCTTTAGGGACCAGGCACACTTCACAACCGACCCCTCAGCTTTAGGGATCGGGTACACTTCACAACCGACCCCTCAGCTTTAAGCCTAGCATGTCCGGTAGGACCTTTGAATTGGGATCGCCAAACTGGATGGAAAAGCTAAGTCTGGGCTTGTTTCTGTAATTAATATTAATGTTTCTAATTAATTTATATCAATTAAATGTTTTTGTCAAATAGATTTTTTTTAGTATAAATATATAAATATACTTCAATTGTTTTTAAAGGTACATTGAGAAGCAGTTCAAAAGGCTTTTAACAACATGACTGTCAAGAGGCTGAAAGGGCATCTTAAGGAAGAGGCAGCAGGATCCACCACCTAAAGCCTAGTCACCACTCATGGACCACTGCATCTTGACTGCACCAGAAGGCTGCTACAAATGGTTCAGAATCAGAATCAGGTTTATTATCACTGACATACGTCGTGAAATGTGTTGTTCTACAGCAGCAGTACAGTGCAAGACATAAAAATTACTATAAATTACAAAATAAATAAAAAGTGCACAAAAAGGAATATGAAGTAGTGTTCATGGATCATTCAGAAATCTGATGGCAGAGGGGAAGAAGCTGTTCCTAAGTCATTGAGTGTGGGTCTTCAGGCTCCTGTACCTCCTCCCCAAAGGTAGTAACGAGAAGAGGGAATGTCCCGGGTGGTGAGGGTCCTTAGTGATGGACGCTGCCTTCTTGAGGCACCGCCTTTTAAGGATGTCCTCAATGGTGGGGAGGGTTGTGCCCCTGACAGTCAGTGCAGCCACAGAAACTGTGTACAGAGTGAACACTAGTCATGGGCCAGGTCCAGCATGATTGGGGACCTGCAGGTGATAAAAATTTACCTTTCGTTGCTTTAAACAACAAACAGTGGTCACAGATCAGAATGGAAAGCATATAATTGATCTACATGGTAAGTCTGTCTCTCAACAAAAGGTGGGTCAAGTGCGCAGGGGTCAAACACCAAGCCTTCGGTTGCCACTGATTAACTGCACAGCACCCTGCCATTGATAGAATGACTGATGTAGTAAATATACCATTCAATGATAGCATTAGATCCAGGGCTTCCTCTGGAATTACAGCGCACCTACATTGGTACTAATACACTTTCAACTATAATGTTGTCCATTTATACTCCCTGAAGGGAAGTACACCTGTATCAAGTCCAATATCTTGAGGGATTCTTTAACAACACACGGAATGCTTAGGTGGGATGAACAGGGAGGTGGCAAGATGATCAGATGATAAGTCTGCTCTTGGGTCAGCCACTATACAAGAATAGAAGAAAATGGGAGCAGGAGTGGGCCACTCGGCCCATTACGCCTGCCCCACCATTCAATATGATCATGGCTGATCTGTCCGAGGCCTCATCTCCTCTTCTGTGCCGTTTTCCCAGAGCCCTCAATTTCCTGATCTTTCGGAAATCTATCTACCTCCTCTTTAAATTACCCCTATGATCTGGCCTCCACAACTCCCTGGGATAGAAAACCCATCACCCTCTCCACCGCAGTTTTAAATGACTACCACCTTATCTTGTAACTATCCTCTCATTCGAGATTCTCCCACTTGTGGAAAACATCCACCCTGTGAGGCTCCCACAGGATCTAATATGTTTCAATAAGATCACCCGTTAATCTTGTAAATGGAAAAGAATACAGATCTAATTTCTTTAGCCACTCATGATCAATTCTCAATCAATCAAAGCCCTTCTACCTCCATTGACCACAGGTTCTCTCCAGAGATCTTTACAGATATCGTACAGGTTATAAAAGCCTCAGAATCTCCAGCTGGGTGATCACCTCCAGTCAATGGATGAGAAATGAAGATTCTACTCAGAAGATAGAAGTTACTACCACTGGGAGCAGTTGGAACTAACCAGCAGAGAACCATCTAAAGGGAAACTGGATAAACTCCGGTGAGACAGGAATGTTAAACAAAGCTGATGCATTAAGAGAGAGTCATTCCTCAGGTGGGTGGAGAGTCCTGTGAGGAGAGGTTAAGCAGTGTGGACCTATACTCTTCAGAGTTTAGAAGCGTGAGATTCAATCTCATTGAAAGAATTAGAATCACAGACAGAATCAAAGATTCATACAGCGAGCCCTTCGACCCACTGTCCACATTGATCACCAAGTACCCAGTTACATTAATCCTACACTAATCCCATTTTATTCTCCCCACATTTCTGTCAGACCCTACCACTTAACTACACACTAGGGGCAATTTAGAACAGCCAATTAGCCCATCGAGCCATATCTTTGGGATGTGGGAGGAAACCAAAGCACCCAGAGGAAACCCACATAGTCACAGAGAGAACTTACAACAGATGACACCGGAGGTCAGGATTGAGGCTTGGTCGCTGGAGCTGAGAGGCAGCGGCTCTACCAGCTACGTCACTGTGCTTGACAGCGTGAATGCAGGGATGACAGTTCCTCTGGCTGGGATGTCTAGAGCAGGGTTCACAGACTCAAAACAAGGGATTGGTTATTCAGGACAGAGATGAGAAGAAACTTCTTTACCCAGAGGGTAATGAATCTTTGTAATTCTTGACCCGAGTCACCTCTGAAGGCTCAGTAGCTGAACATATTCAAGATGGAGATTGATCAATGACTTTTGGATACAAGGAAATTAAGGGTTGTGAAGGCTGGTGCAGAAAAGTGGCACTTAGGCAAAAGATCTACCATGATCTTAATGAATGGCAGAGCAAGAACGAGGAGCCAAATGGCCTACCCCTATTTCTTTTTCTCTTTCTTATGTTCTCATATAAAGCACGTCTGGCATGGACCACTTGGGTCAAATAGCCATTTTCTGTGCTGTAAATCATGTACCTCCAATACATCTGCAATAACGTAGCCAACACGTTCATGTAGTATTGCGCCAAATTTGCCAAACTATTGCAAAGACATTTCACTTACAGCTTCAATAGACAAGTTCTTTGATGCCATATCCTGGAACTCCGTTAGAAGTTGCTGTCGCAGACTCTCCATTTCTCGAAAGATCTTTTTCCTTTCTTCCTCTTTCCAAGTTTCAAATTCCTTCCTCAGTTCTTCCTCTCTCCTGCGGGTATTTTCCAATTCCTGGTTGAGACACACGGAGATCAGACTCGAATGGCTTCATTCATATAAAGTCAACTATAATTGGTAACTCCAATGCAAGGATCGCCACCCTGGGGCTGATGAGCTGGAGAGCCCATGACTCCACCAGCACCAATGTGCAATGTGGAGCTGTAACAAGTTATGACATGCGCCAGGCCAAGGTCCCAGACCACCACATTGCTGGCATAGAGGGACAGAACAGTTACAGCACTGGGATTAATAACCAAACCCTCCCAGAGCTTCAAGGATAAACCACGTCATGCGCAATTCAAGTTTCAACAATCTTGTGCACTGCTTCAGTCAAGTCCCTGAGCTGGAAGCCACCTCCCTGACCAAGCTGCCCACACCTGCTGATCACATGATCACTAGACAAGCATCCACTAATAAGATTGATACTGCAGGCCACCTGAGACAGGGCAAAAGTCACGGCTATTCCCTGGATCAGGTCAGCACCACAGGTAGGCCCAGGTCAGGGGACTCCACAGCCAGTCCCTAATGGTCACCGCCACGACCAGTCCCTGGGTCAGCAGCCACTGTGACCAGCACCAGGGTCAGGGGTCACCACCATGACCAGTCCCTAGGACAGGGAAGCAGCAAAACAAACATTTTTAGAGAGTAGGAAACGTTAAATAAACAGAATCAATCCAAACTGAGATGCAAAACACATCTTGGGAAGTCTTTCATTTAACATCTTGTCCTGCTTCAGATTGGCAAATACAAGTGGGTAATATTTTTTTTTAAAAGAAATACAATAAGCATCTCATAAGGGTATCGCTTATAATACTCCTGGAATGAAAATGCTCCAGTTACCATTGCCCAACTACATAACATATGCATTTCTCATTTGTCTTTTGCACTAGTCACAACACCAATCCTTCAACTACCAACTAGCTCCATGAGGAACAGTTTCCTCGCCTTGTAATTACGTCCTCTGTAACATATTAAAATAGTCATTTGCCTTAGCTCAAATTTTTAACTTTCACATGGCAGGAGATAGGAGCATTTGAACCAAAGGATCTCAATGCAGGCCTCCACTGAAGTGTCAAATATCAACCACTATTTTCCAACACTGCCTTGAATGAGGAACCTGCGTACTCACCTGTACAAGCATGTAAATCAGTCTACTTGTTTGAAAGAACAACGATCAAAGCTTCTCCTGCCAGCAATACCTAGAAATACTCAAGAAAACCATCCCTAGAGACTGTTCCTGGTAGCCCAGTTGCTCCATCATTTGGTACTGCTGCAGCAGAGATCTGCTATTTTCCACATTATGAAATAGGACCAATCATACAAAACTCTTCCCAGCTTAACATGCCATTCCAGACCACAACACAGAAAAACTTCCAACACCTGAAGCCAGTCAATACGATCCTGGCTGATCTGTTACCTGGCTCCACTTTCTTGTATTAACTCCACATCCTTTCATATCTAAAACTCTATTGACCTCTGTCTTCATACTCTCAGACCTGCCACAATCATCTTTGGAATAAAGAATTCCAAAGATCCACCACCCCCTTTCTCATCTCTGAATGGCCAACCACTGATTATAGGCACACTAGCCAGAGGAAACATCAACCCAGTCATGTCCACTAGAATTTTGTGTATTTCATTGAGATCACCTCCCATTCTGAGAGGGGACCTGACAGAGGTGTACAAAATTATGAGAGGCGTAGACAAGGTAGACGGTGGGAAACTAAGACCAGAGGGTATGGGTTTAGGGCCAGGAGTTAATGGTTCAGAGAGAATCTGAGGGGGAATTTTTTTCACTCAGAGGGTGGTTGCAATCTGGAACACAGTGCCTGGGAAGGTGGAGAAGGCAGATATCTCGCAACATTTAAGCAGGATCTCTGCGAGCACTTGAATAGATAACACATAGTAGGCTACAGACCAAATGCTGGTAAATGGGATTAGTATAGATCGGTACTTGATGTTGGCATGGACATGGTGGGCCATATGACTCCATGATTTGTTCAGTTAATTTTCCCTTCACCCAAGCTAGTTCTTATCATAAAGTCCTCTCCTCCAGCTGAATCTGATTATGCCCCTGTAGAGCATGTTGAGATGTCCATGATACTTTAGAAATAACTCACTATTATTGTAATCTTAGCCCAGCATAATGAGATCTCACCCTCTATATTCATTTGACAGGCACTGACCTGGCCTCGTCTGAGGGAATCAGCCTCGCGTTCGACTTCCAGCTGTGACTGGCTGATGCGCAGCCGTTCCCTGAGCTCCTCGATCTCATCCACGATCTGTTCGGTCTGTTGCTTCGTCTTTCTCTCTGAGAGGAAATCACAGCAAGGGTGAATCGAAAGCAAGAGGCAAAAAGCAAAATCCTGCCAACAGACATTGTATTAGCCACATCCACTTTGTTAAAAACAGGCTAAGCAAAATAGGCAGTTCTGGTCGCCACACTATGGAGGGATGTGATTGCCCTGGAGAGGGTGCAAAGGAGGTTGACCAGGGTGTTGCCTGGTAATGACCATTTCAGTTATGAGGAGGAACTAGATGAGCTGACTTTGTTTTTCCTGGAGCAGAAAAGGCTGACGGGTGACATGAAAGAAGTATATAACATTATGAGGGTGGTGGATAGTAAAAATCTATTTCCCATGATGGTGTCTAAGATAAGAAGGCATAGGTTTACGGTAAGGGGTTTAGAGGGGAGCTGGGGGGAAGATTCTTCACACAAAGGGTGGTTGGAGTCTGGAATGTGCTGCCTAAGGAGGTGGTAGAGGCAGATACTGTAATAACATTTAAGAAGCATCTAGACAAGTACTTGAATCACCAAAGCATAGAAGGCTACAGACCTAACATGGGTAAATGGGATTAGTATAGATAGATAAAATGACTGGAATGGACATGATGCCTGACCTGTTGAATGTTTCCAGCATTTTCTGTATTTGTTAGTGTAAATGGGTACTTGATGGTCAATGCAGACTCGATAGGCCAAAGGGCCTGTTTCCATGCCATATGACTGCCCTCTCATTGTTCTGTACATCAGTAGATTTGTCCAGTTTTCCATAGACCTCTCTTTGCATCCTAGGCTGTGTGGTTAACTCATACCCTCCAGGCCCACCCAGAGTATTGTGTACAATTAGACATTAAGTCAGAAAGAGTGCAAAGAATATTTATGAGAATGTTGCTAGGACTCGAGGGCCTGAGTTATAGGGAGCAGTTGGGCAGCCTAGCACATTGGAGCACAGGAGACTTGAGGGATGACCTTATAGCAGTGTATAAAATTATGAGGGGCATAGACAGGGTGAATGCATGCTGTCTTTTTTTTCCCCCCAGGGAAACTAGAGGGCATAGGTTTAAAGTGAGAGGGGAAAGGTTGAAAAAGGGACCTGAGGGGCAACTTCTTCTCACAGAGAATAGTGCGTATATGGGACGAGCTGCCAGAGTAAATGGTTGAGGCAGGTAAAATAACAACATTTAAAAGACACTTGGACAGGTACATGGATAGTAAAGGTTCAGAGAAATATGGGCCAATAACGGGCAAATGGGACTAGCTTAGATGGGCATCTTGGTCAGCATGAACAGGTTGGGCCAAAGGGCCCGTTTTCATGCTGTATTATTCTATGATTCTATAACTAAATTAATTTTTCCATTCTCACCAACATCTCTGGAACCAATTTTCAAGAAGTTATTTAAGTGTGAACAACAAGACAGTTCATCCAACTGAATTCCAAATGGAAACAATAAGCAAAGAAATAAATCCTAAAGTGAATGTAAAACAAAAGGAATCCCAAGTAAGAGTCATCCCTTGGCATGTTAGAGTGATGGGTCATACGCTAAACAATTCCAGCACATTTGATACTGGTTTTCGATCCTGATTGGAAAGCTAAGAAAGACTTCTCACCAGCCTGCGTGATCTCTGGGTGGCGCCGCTCGACATGTCCTTGAAGAAAGGAATAGTTCACAAATGCCTTGTCGCAGAGTTGACACTGAAAAGAAGAAACAAAATCAATATCTCAGGAACTGAGGGATCCCAGGCAAATAAAACAATTGGGATTTATGAAGCAAGTCCTATCTACACATGTATCTTTATGTTCATCAAGCTAAGGTCAAGAATGGAACCAATTTCATATCTTTATATTGCCTTACAACATAGAAGGAGGCTATTCAGCCCATCAAGTCTCGTGTCAGTTCACAGAGCAATCCATATGCCCATTAATTTCCCTGATATTTATTCTCACTGCACTCCCATCGATTTCCACCCTCCCCCCACCCTGCAGATTCTACCACTCACCTACACCGCTAGGGGCAAATTACTGCGGCCACTAAACCTACCAACCCTCACGTTCTTTAGGATGTGGGATGAAACCAGAGCACCTAGAGAAAACACATGGTGGTCACGGGAAGAACGTGCAAACTCCACTGAGATAGGGACCCAATGTCAAGATTGAACCAGGATTACTGGCACCATGAGGCAGCAGCTCTGCTAACTGTGTTACCCAATTTAAGGAATACAGTGTGAACATCAGGTATCTCCAGTTCAGATGTAACATGGTTTAAATGCAAATCCGGCTCCTTATTCATCCCGATGGGGCTTCAGCAAAACACTCCCAACTGTCACTTACTCTCACACTAACCATCCTGAAAACTCCCCAATGCAAATGCCAATTTTGTCACTGATAAGACAGAATTAATAGCTGCAAGTCTACGCAAAATAATTGTTGGATTAAGATCTGTTCAAACTCATTCTAAGCAAGGCCTTTGTGTCAGAATTGAGAACTATGTATTTGGTATATTGTTAAAAATATCCACATCCATTCAAAGATTAATTTGGTCAACTGCTTTGTTTCACGTCTTTAATTCCAAGAGCTTCACTTCATTACTTCCAGATTAACATAATTAACTAATGCCCCTTCCACTTGTTATGGATTGCATTTTAGACTGGATTTATATCACACAAGACACTTATGTCCAAAATTGAGTAAACTGTGTCATTTATTTAAAAATTTATACCCAATCAAGTTTTAATTTGGTTATATCATTTGTTTCAAAAATTACTTGAAAAGGGCTTCCCTTCATCCCTTCTAAATTGATACAACTGCATGACTAATACGGATCTTCAATCATGTATCAATGACCACATTCTCTTCTCAGGAAGAGTTATAATAAAAAGTTTTGGGACTGATTGTGTTGAAAGCTCCTTTTTTTTAAACTAAGTGTTGGATTTTGACTGTTTTAAGTAGTATTTTTTAACATGTATAGTGTTTAATACACCTCAAGAGGCTGTACAAAGTATAACCACTTTTTAGCTTATTGGTTCGTCCATCAGGTGAATACATGTTTTCTCACTGGTTGATTTTGCCACAGGTACCTAATAAGTTTTCTGATTGGATTATTGTTATCAAGGAGTACCCCATATCTCAGGAATAAAAGATGTCGTTTTTGTTTGTTAATCACTCTCTTGATTATCTCTCTCCCTTGCCTCTATCTCTCTCTTGCCTATCTTGCTCTCTTCCCCCTCCCACAAGCTCATCTTTAGTTCCTTTGTCTCGGCTCATCTCCTAGTAGTAAAGCCAGTGCCATGTGCTCTGTGACTGTTTCTTTGTTTTAAACTTCCAATAAAACTTTGTGAAGCACCAAGTTGTTTCCAACTCATTCTTGGACTCCTGAAAGAACCAGTGGATTTGAAAATAACCGGATCCAACACAAGATACATGATTCCATCATTGGCTACAGACTCATTGATCTCACTTATCCAGTTGCTGTTCAAAAATTACTGACTGATACCAGTCACCAGAAAGCCTAGCAAACCATTGTTAGTACATCCCAGAAGCTGCACCCTAGCCAGCAGGGAGCTGTGCAGGGCTCACAGTGTAAAGCAGTTACAGAACTGTCTATTGTACTTTCCTGCATGTATGCCTAAACTAATGAGGATCTGAGATATCAAAGGTGGGCATCTTAAGGTCTAAATTTCAGAACAGCTGAGGCTCAGGCAATTACATTTGTGCAGTCTCCCAGTACTCAGGAGCAAGAAATAAAATTTGTGAGGCTTTTCCAAATTAGCTTCAGTTTTTCTCCCCCCACTTCATCCTGAAGTTTCTGCAGCCACAGTTGTAGCTTTAAACATTTAAAGATATACCACATGAAGCAAGTTTGCTGGGTCCAGTTTCTCTCAGTTCTTATTTAACTTTGGCACTTGCAGATTCTAACCCCTAATCTAGTAAACAGCAATGGTTCCACAAAAGTGTCCTTCCATATTTCATGCTTCAGCACTGTTTTACCAAGCACCTGTTTGCGGCATCATGTCTTAAACTAGAAACGTGAGAACATAATCCAAGATAAAACCCCAGAGCAGTACTGAGGGAGTGCTGTATTGCCAAGGTGCTGCCTGTCAGATGAGATGTTAAACCAAGATGCCCTCTTGGGTAGATGTGACTCTATCTATAGAGGCAAGTTTCCCAAGTCACCCAGCCAATACCTGTGTTCCAAGCAACACAAAGTCAGGTAATTAAAATCCCTGCTAATGAGAGTTTGCAGTGTGCAGTTTGGCTGCTAGGTGACCCAATTACATGTGTGAGTAGAATATAACATAAGCTTGGGGCACACTGAAGCTACAAACATGCTATGGAATTGCAAGGTTTTGTTTTAATCAATCCCTCTGAAATAGTACTTTTAAGTGAATGCCTCATGAGGAAAGGCTGTCTGAAATAGAAGCATAAAAGCTGGCTGCTAGTTTGGAATACAAATCAAGGAAGATTACAGAACAAGACTGTTGCACTCTTCTCTAAGCACTTGCTCACCTTTGTTTTACTGTTCTGACACAAAACACAGCAGGCAACAAATTCACATAACACTTCTGTAAGGCAAAATAAAGCTACAGATGCTGGAAATTTGGAATAGATACAAAGAATGCTGGAAACACTCATCATCAGGCAGCACTTGGGGAAAAAGAGAAAGAGTTAACGTTTCAGGTCCAAGACCAAGTTCTGATGAAGGGTCTCGGACCTAAAACATTAACCTGCTTCTCCTTCCACAGACGCCGCCTTCACACAGACTCATGTTAGGCACGAGCAACATCTTCATCAGAATGAAACCATTCCTGCCAAGGTTCCATCTGAATGGCTTCAACCATATTTATAATAAACTTTCATATTATCTAACTGGAGAAATATTGCAGATGAGGGAAGTAAAGAGGGACCTAGGTGTTCTTGTTCATAAATTGCAAAAAGTTAACAAGCAGGCGCAGCAAGTGGTTAGGAAGCGAAATAATGGCCTTTATTGCAAAAGGATTGGAGTTTCGAAATAGGATTATTGATACAATTGTACAGGGTACTGGTCACAGTTTTGTTCCCTTTATTTAAGAAAGGATATACTGGCATTGGAAGCAATCCAAAAGAGATTCACTCCGCTAATTCCTGGATGACGGGGCCTGCCCAATCATGAGGGGCTAAAGAAATTAGATGTGTAATCTTTTGAATTTAGAAGAATGAGAGTGATCTTATCCTTAGGGGCAGGCAGGATAGATGTGGAGATGTTTCCACTAGTGGGAGAATATTGAATGCGGGCACATGGTTACAAGACTGCAGGATGGTGATTTAAAACTGAGTTCTGTAGGAATTTCTTCTCACAGAAGGGGCAGCACAGTAGTGTAGCGGTTAGCATAACGCTATTATAGCGCCAGCGATCCGGGTTCAATTCCCGCCGCTGTCTGTAAGGGCTTGTACACATGTGGGTTTCCTATGGTGCTCCGGTTTCCTCCTACATTCCAAAAACGTACGGGTTAGGAAGTTATGGGCATGCTATGTTGGAACCGAAAGTGTGGCAACACTTGCGGGCTGCCCCAGAATGCTCTACGCAAAAGATGCATTTTACTGTGTGTTTCGATGTACATGTGACTAATAAAGGTATTTTATCTCATCTATGAATCTCTGAAATTCTCTGTCCTGGAGGGTTATGGAGGCTGGATCACTGGGGGGGGGGGTGGTATTTAGAGAGGAAATAAATTGTTGAAAGACCAGGGAATGAGAGCTCTGGGGAACTGACACAGAACAGATGAGGCCTGGGTCAGATCAGCCAAGATCATATTGAACAGTGGGGACAGGCTTGAGGGGCCGACTGGCCTTCTCCTGCTCCATTTATTCTATGTTTTCATGCAGAATAAATAACCAAACCTTTTCAAATAGGACCAAGGTTGAAGGCACAAACTACCTTATGATAGTTATTGGCTCCTGCCTGTACGAGCAGCTGAAGAGTTGCGATCATCTTCTGCGGCGTCGGCTCTCCTCTTTCGCTGCCTTCAGCTCCTCCGTCTTCTTAACTATTTCCTGCCTGCTGTTCTCCAGCTCTTCCAAAGCCAACTGCAGCTGCTCCTCCAGTGCCTGTATGTTGCTTGTGAAGAATTCCTGGGAGTGAAGGAGGTACTCTGTATTAAGTTGGGCTAGCTTGAATACCTTCAATAAAACTGGGTCAACCAAGTTCTGGCAACAGGGACACCTCTCAGAGTCCAAGTTACAGAAGGTCACGCTCATGATGTTCTCCTGGAGGGTGGAAACATCCAGTTCTCTGGCCACTCGCTCCACGTCGAGAGCACTGAACCGCCTCCAGTCTATGCTTTCGTGTCTTGAACGGAACTTGAAGGCAGGCAGCCCGCCAGTGCTCAGTGACAAGGTACCGAAGCCCATCCCGAATCCCGTGTACTGGTTCTGCGATGATATCATGAACTCTGCTTGGCGATAACGCTGTGGTGTCAGCCGGCGGAACTGAGGGGGGTAATAGACATCGTTGAGGAAAGGCTGCAGAAGGACAAAAGGAAACATCAACATTGAACCCTCCTGTTTCAAGACTACTGCCTCCACAGACCCTGTAGCACACACCCCAACTCACAAGCTACCTAACCATTTACTTGCCCAATCAGAGAAATGTTCAGCATTCGACAATACTTCCTCCTCATCGTCATCCATAAAGGAGGCTGCACACAAGAATTTCTTTTGGTTTAATCTTAAGCCTGCACTGCACAATTCTTGAACAACCTGCACCCACAACACTTGTGGGTGGCACTGTGGCGCAGCTAATAGAGCCACTGCCGGTTCAATCCCGACCTCCAGTGTTCTCTGTGCAGAGTTTGCACGTTCTCCCCGTCACCACGTGGGCTTCCTCCAGGCAGTCAGATTTCCTCCCACATCCCAAAGGCATGCGGGTTGGTAGGTTAATTGACTGCTATGAGTTTTCCCTTGTGTGTAGGTGAGTAAGTTGTCTCTAGGTGAGGGGTAAAATTTGGGGGAGATTTTTGATGGGAATGTGGGGAGAATAAAAAATGCAATCAATGTAGGATTACTGTAAATGGATGCTTAATGGTCGGCACAGACTCAATTGGCTAAAGGGCCTGTTTCCGTGCTGCATCTCTCTGTGACTCCATGACAATTCCATATTTGGCACCACAAGTCAGAGGTGCAACTGGGTTCTTGCCCAGTTACTGTCTCGAGGCAAAGTATTGCAAGGAAGCGAGTTTGGGGCATGGAGATGGGGTGGGAGGGGGAGAGAAGATACTGAGTCAGCACAGGAGTATAAAGGGGCCAAAGAAGCAAGGTTAAGAGAGAAATCACCAGAAGTAAACTGCTTGATGTAGGAACAAATGGAGGGACGGAGGAGTTGCTTCCACTTAGGACGCTGCTTAGGAGGGCAGTAAATAATGGACAGTGGATATTTCCCAGAAAACAAATGCCAAAAGGCACTCCTCCTTTGCGGAGGGGCGGTAGGTTCATGCAGAAGGGGAAGGGATAATTCAGTCAGACTGCAACCAGTGGTGGGGTAAGTGATCACATTGCTCCACTTCCTGTCTTGGCGCTGGTGAGGGGATGGTCAATGCTGAATTCTGTTGGTTGAAGCAGGTGACAATGGCTCATTGGCAAGGAAGCAGTTTTCACCCTCGTTGAGCACGTTTATACTCATAGTAACAGTCTCTTCATACAGCTGCAGAATGTACATATTCTAAAAGGGTATGGATTCCACGAAGTGTTGTGAAGACTATAAACTTAATGACGCATAGATGGTCTACTTGTTCATGGCAATATCCAGTTGGATCATATATAGTGATGTAACCCCATGCCACAGACAAACTATAATCGAAAACAAATAAAAAATCCTTAAGAACGGTCCCTGACCCAAAACGTTAACCATTTTCTCTGGTTTTTTTTACAGACAAGTCATGCTTCTGCTCAGGATACCTCCCAGGAAGTAAGGATGATCTCAAACTCTTCATCTCAATGACAAGTCATCTCCTTCAACCAACCTTCCTCTGTCTTGTGCCCATCAAGCATAGAGTGCCAATATATTTTTTTGTCTCAAGGATGGTCCTTGTCCACGTTCTGCTCCCTCCGCAAGCTTCAACATACATTAGACAATAGCTCTACTTCTCCACCACAGTCAGGTTCTGCCCAGTTGCAGGTTTGATATTGCTATGAATGAGGAAACAAAGGTCTCCAAGTTGACCAACCATCCTTCTCAACTCCCAATAAAACTCCCCATACCACATTGGTTCCTCCTCCTGCATCCCAACTGTCAACAATCTTTTTGACTGGGTGAACCTTCAAACTCAACATCTTAACAACCCCAACCGTACACTTAGCCCAACAGCAGTACCACAAAACCCTCAGCCTCTCCTCCACCACCACTCTTGGGTCAACCTGCCAAGTTCAACCAAATGCAATATACGGATTCCCTCACCTGCACCAATCCTGAATTAAGGCATATTCCCCTTTGATCCTACACCTTGTCATCTCTAATTGGCACAAAATGTCAAATTCAAATTCTTCTCCATTATCTCAACTCTCATACAAAGGCTAACCCCCCTCCCTATCCTTACAACCTCCTCCATGGTTTGACCCCACTCCCTATACTTACAATCCCCTCCATGTCTTAACCCCCTCCCTATCTTTACAACCTTATAGGCATGGCTGCACATACCATATATGGCCTACCTTCCTCTGCCCCATGATCCCCCATACCACTCACCCATCAGTTATCAGACTTCATTCAGATTTGCTGCACATGTTGGATCCATCCGTAACAAGCACCAAACTCTACTTCCTTATTTCACTCTGATATAAAGCTGCTCAAAATCTGCACCTTTGACCATAATTCACTTACCTTCCCCAATTTTTCTACTCTTTGCTCTAAGTCCAGTTCAGACTCTGTGAATTGTTTTGGGCAATTTTATTCTACTGAAACACAAGAGGCTCACCGTCTCCGCAAGGTTTAAAAGGGGAAAATGCAGTTTGGAGCAGACAGGCAATTTGCTCACTTTTAGAGGCATAAAAACACAAATAACGTCAAAATGCAATAAAGCTTATTTAATACTGTTGTTAAATTTCATAAACCACTGTAAAAAAAACAAACTCCAAAAGTAAAGGTAATGGACAGATTTTCCCACAAACATGAATTTTGAGAAGATGGTATAGAGTTGCAATTTCAATGTGGCGAGCATACATTACTAAAGGACGCAAGGAGCATGAATACATTTGGCAACATGCAAACAGCAAACTGGCTATCGGATCATCACGTATCATTCAATTAGCATTTCAAGAATTAGGCAGCATTGGACTGCCAGGGAACGGTGTGATCCATCATACAGTGCACTTTGTGCCGCAAGAATTTACTGCTAGCAGTGGACATCACCCATATTAATTGGCAGAAAAATAGACAGGAACTCATAAAAACTTTTACAATGTCATTTATTTTATTCAAGGTAAACAACAAATCTATACTTGGCCAGCTTCTTACCCTTTATCAGAAAGTATATTCAGCTTGGAGTTGCAGAGGAGCATTCATATTCATGCAAGTCCAACAATATGTCAGATTAGTATTTCATAGAGTCATACAGCATGGAAACGGGCCCTTTGGCCCAAATGATCCATGCTGACCAATATTCCCATCTAAACTAATCCCATTTGCCTGCACTTGGCCCATTTCCCTTTAAACCTTTCCTAGCCATGTACCAGTCCAAGTGACTTTTAAACATAGTTAACGTACCTGCCTCAACCACTTCCTCTGGCAGTTCATTCCATATACTGACCACCCTCTAGGTGAAAAAGTTGCCCTCAAGTTCCTGTTTAATCTCTCCCCTCTCACCTTAAACCTATGTCCTCTAGTTCTTGATTCCCCAATCAAGGATTCATTCACCCTATCTATGCCCCTTATGTTTTATACACCTCTGTAAGATCACCCCTCATTCCCCTACACTCTAATGAAAAAAGTCTCAACCTCTCTCCATAACTCAGTCCCTCGAGTCCTGGCCACATCTTCATAAATCTCCTCTGCACTCTTTCCAGTTTAATGACAATTCTTTTATAACGATTTGTCGTGCACATACTGTGTTAAACTGTTTGGGGTAGAGATGTTGGAGAAGGTACAAGTTATCAATAAATCCACTGCAGGGTCTGGCTTCTCTCTCACTCCCAAATAACTGTCAATAATCCCAAGATGATTCCTGGGCTTCTACATTATTAATACTTATCATCATTTTATCTGTGAATATTTTCCTTGCTACCTAGAACCTAATTAGGAGGAAGCTTTTTAAAAGGACAATTGAGACTGAGAATATAAATACAAATCTTTGTCTTTACCACATACTAAGTGCCACACCTGAAAAATTCCACATGATATTTAACCTGGTTGGCTTAAATTTCCCAATCAGAAAAATGTAAATCACTGTCAAAGAAAAAATAAATGTACCAATCCAAATCAAGAAAATTCAGATTGAAAAGAGAAATTTACTTTGAGCATCAGGGGTTAAGAGATAAAATCTCAGAAGTCCTTTCAGCCAATATCTCATTTTGATTTGTTTTTATTTTTCCTGTAAAGATCTACACGCATGCTCGAAGCTTGCACCTCATTTTTTAACAATCCGAGAGGTTTAACCAAGTATGTACTTCAGTGGCCATGGATGAGTCAATGGGTGAGAATACACAGGCTGTTTTCCCCCTCCATCCAACAGTTGGGAAAGAACTCACAAACAGGAAGTCAAACCTCACTCTGTTGTCAACAATCACTTAAAAATTTCTACTATTTTAAGCAAATGACAGGTCATATCCCAGTCATCCAACTGGGAATCACAGATCACCACACATTCAAACAGCAGAGCCCATTCTTCTCTCAGGGTTTAAGACCATTATTCATAACTCACCGTGTGCTGTAGCCCTATCACAGTCGCACTTCACCTGGTCTGCTTGCAACTGCACAGGAGATTAGCTGGCTTTATGTAAGTTTGGACTATTAATGTTATAATAACTAACTTGAAAGGTGAGAGTCTAGGTGGAGTCAAGTAGCAGAAGGATCAGAGCACAAATATACCAATCAATAAATGCTTCCAAGGCCATAAAAATAAATAAACTAAGCACTGGACTTTATTTCTGGAGGGACAGAATTGAAAAGTTAGGAAGTTAGGCTATACCTTATTGAACCTTGATTACACCACACTTAAGAGCTACAAAAGAGGGTGCAAAACTTCAACAGTTATCTTCAGTTGTCTAAATTCATGAGACTGCTCCTGGTTTACATAAGAACATAAGAGGAGCAGGAGAAGGCCACCAGGCCCCTCAAGCCTACCCCACCATTCAATATGACCATAGCTAATCTATGCTGGCCTCAACTCTTCTGTGCCAGATCCCCATAGCCCTCAATCTCCCAATCTTTCAAATAATTACATATCTCTGCCTTAAATATATCTAATGATCTGCCCTCTGAGAGAAAAAATTTCTACACAACTCATTTTTAAATGACTGGCCCTTCATCTTGTAATTATGTGCCCTTGTGACTCTCCCACTGGTGAAAACATCTAAACATCTACACTGTCAGGCTCCTTTAGGATCTTACATGTTTGAATGTCACTCTCATTCTTCCAAACTCCAAGGAATACAGACCCAAACTGTCTAGCCTCTCTTGAAGCGACAACATTTGCAGAGAAAGAATGCAAGGGTACACATATTAGGAAAGGACAAACAGACCAACTCTTTTATCCCTGAGAGCAGTGGCTGAGGAGTGACAATGGAGGTCCTTAAAATGATGGCTGGCTTTCATACAGTGAATACAGAGAGGATGATTCCATTTCTGGGAAAGAGAAAAACTAGAGGCTGTCCATATAGAACAATCACCAAGAAATCCAAGGACAATTGAAAGGAAACTCTCTACTCTAAGCATGCTGAGAATGAGAAACCGATGTATGCAAGTGGTTTGCATGGTGTCTTTTTGACCTGTGCATAATGACCAGTAGTCAAACTATACAGACACACACAGTCCACTATCCAGCGCTTACCATGTCTGCCACACACAGTGATCAAAAGCCTAAAGCTCCCAAATGCAGCAAGCAGCAGCTACTCTCTCGTCAGTGTGGCTTTATTGTATCAGTTACCGAGTGCTTGGAAACAAGGGAGCTAACAACGTGCTTGGACACACCCAAATCTTTTATCTCAGGTTCAGAACAACCACACAGCAAAAGCACCTAACAACATGCAAAACTTAAACTAAAAGGTGGTTTTAGAGAGAGTGACACTATTAAATGGAGACACAAGAGATTCTGCAGATGCTGGAATCTGGAGCAACACAACCAAAATGCTGGAGGAACTCAGCAGGTCAGGCAGCATCTATGGAGAGAAATAAACAGTTGACATTTCGGGCCCAGACCCTTCATCAGGATTGGAAGCCAGAATAAGAAGATGGGGGAGGAGCACAGGCTGGCAAGTGATAGGTGAATCCAGGTGAGAGAGGGAAGGTAGGTGGGTGGGGAGGAGGGATGAAAGGGAGTGTTGCAAGAAGCTGAGGGGTGATTGGTAGAAGAGGCAAAGGGCTGAAGGAGGAGGAAAGAAGAAGGAAGAGGAGAATTCCATGATCTTTGGTTTTGAACTCCCCTACCCTGGGGAAAAGACTGTGGTTATTCACCTTATCAATGCCCCTCATGATTTTATAAACCTCTACAAGTTCCTATGCTCCAGGGAAAAAAGTCCTAGCCTATCCATTATAACTTAAACTCTCCAGTCCCGGTAACATCCTCATCAATCTTTTTTGTACCCTTTGCAGTTTAATGACATCCTTCCTATAGCAGGGTGACCAGAACTGTACACAGTATTCCAAATGTGGCCTCACCAATGTCTTGTACAGCTGTAACATGACATCCCAACTCCTGTACTCAATATCCCGACCAATGAAAGCAAGTGTGCAAAACTCCTTCTCCACCACCATGTCTACCTGTGTCACCACTTTCAAGGAACTATGTACCTGCACCCCTAGGTCTCTCTGTTCTACAACACTCTCCAGAGCCCTATTATAGATAAAAGGCAGGTATAATGAAGACACGAGACTGCAGATGCTGGAATCTGGAGCAACAAACAATCTGCTGGAGGAACTCAGTGGGTCGAGCAGTGTCTGCGGGAGGAAAGAAATTGTTGACGTTTCTGGTCGAAACCCTGCATTAGGACTGAGACTGGGGAGGCAAAATGGCCGGTATAGGGAGAAGGGGCATGGCAAGGAAGGATTCCGAGGCGATTGGTCGACTGAGGAGGGGTGCATGATGACAGGCAGGTAGTGCCAGAGGGAGGTATGTGTTGTTTATATTAGGTCAGCTGTTGGCAAGGCACACTGTAGGAAAGCTGTGATTGTGCTGGAGAGGAAGTAGAGGAGATTCATCAGGGTGTTGCCTGGATTGGGATGTTTCAATTATAAGGATAGACTCAGTTTGTTTTCTTTGGAGCGGAAGACTCTGAGTGGTGACCCGATAGAGGCTTACAGAGTTATGTGGGGGATTGATAGTGTAGACAGTAACTGACTTTTTCGCATGGTGTCTAAATCAAGGGGGCATATGTGCAAGGTGGGAAGTAGGGGGTTTAGAGGATACCTGAGGAGGCATCTTTTCCACACAGAGTGTGGTTGGAATCTGATATGTGCTGTTTGAAGAGACGGTGGAGACAGAGATTCTCACATTTAAGAAGCATCAAGACAAGTACTTGAATCACCAAGGCATAGAAGGCTACACAGGTAAATGAGATAAGTATGGATGGGTACAATGGGCAGCAGGGACATGGTGGGCCAAAGAGCCTGTGACCCTAAGACAGGTTTGAATGTTTAAGTGGCCGATTCCTGATCTTAATCTTTCCAGGTAGAATTCTCCTCCAAGGTCTGTTCAAATGTTGATTTGCAGGCAAGGGTAGGGAACATCTTCGATGGCAGTCATTCAACCTACAGCATTCCTCCCGTTTTCTAGCAGAACTCACAGACAACAGACAAGGACAGCTGGTGGAATCTGAGGGGACTCCAGCCCCAACCCTACCCAGTGACCCTAATGGAAAAGGTCGCAGGAAAGAGGAGGGTGCGGTGGTTTCATTCATTTCCGGCACCTGATTGTTGACACCACTGCCACAAGATAAGAATCACCTCAAGCAAACACTCCCGTTCCAGCAACTGTTCATCCAACACGTTCTCAAAACTCTGAGCACGTCCATAACTTGGGCTGGAAAGCTGCAGATGCTGGAAATCTGAAACAAAAACAGGGAGTGCTGGAAACACACAGCAGGTCAGGCAGCATCAATAGAGAGAGGAATAGTCAATGACTCTGATAAAAGTCATCAATCTGAAATGTTGACTCTGTTCCTCTCTCCGCACATGCTGCCTCATCTACTAACTGAAAGAAGGCTTTGACCATATACATCCTAACGTGATGGAGAGCAGGAGCACCAGATGTCAGGGGCTGGCTAGTTCAGATTTACTTATAAATTTCTACACAAATCAGTAAGAAAGCACAGTGGCGCAGCTGGTACAGTTGCTACCTCACAGCTCTAGTGACCAGGGTTCAAATCTGACCTCGGGCGCTGACCATGTGGAGTTTGCGCGTTCTCCCTGTGACACATGCATTTCCTCCAGTTTCCTCCCACATCCCAAAGATGCACAAGCTGGTGGGTTAATTGGCCACTGTAAATTGCCCTTAGTGTGCTGGTGAGTGGCAGAATCTGGGGGGAGTTGGTAGGAATGTGAAAAGGATGTAATGGAATTAGTGTAAATGGGTGGTTAATAGTCAGAGCAGATTCAGTGGGCCAAAGGGGTCTATGGAGCCAATTCCAGATAAATCCTTACAGACAGGGCAGGATAAGCGAGCAGAGGTCAATGTATTTCAGAGTATACAGGAAGTAATCAACAGCTACAATGAACTGGCAGGAAAAGAGAATAAGCTCACATAGCCGTGACTATAGGCTGTAATACAGAAACTATCGTGGATCCAGAGATCAAAACAGCCTCCCTCATCCAACCCATCAAGTGGGGGACTTGCTGATCAATGAGTGGGCAATATAGCAGCCAGAACCACGACATCAAAGGCAGGCCTGCCTCTCCACAGTCTATCACAGTCATTTCTTTCTGAAAATTAGGGGATACATGCAAACAATTTCATCCCATTTGCAAAACAGCATCTGCAAAAGGCATCTCTGGGGCAACCTTGAGAGGGCAGGTCAGGTCCTTGCAATGTATCAATTTATTGCCATTCTGCTTGGATTTACAACGAAGAGCCAGTACTTTAGAAAAGCTGCCAAACTTGATCAGGCTTTCTCTCACACTCTGGGACAGTTTCAATTTCCATTGTCATAGCAACACTGGAAACTGACACTTAGATTAGGAGGCAGAATATGAAAGTTGGGAGAGAGACCAGAAAATGTTAATGGAGATAAAACATCTAGAGAAGATGTAAAGCAGCCACAAACCTGTCACTAATCCGTGAATGCAAGAAGAGGCTCAGTACAAGACGCAGGGCTGGACAAACAGTACAACACCAGATGTTGTTTACACCAATCACTATAGTTACTCAGCACTTCCAACTAATCAGTCACCACAGCCTTACCTACCAGCTTCAGATCCTGGCTAGATAGCAAATGGAAATGTTTCAAAGCAACAGCCATATAATTATATCCACTAGTCATACACCTCAGAACAAATCCCAGCTCAAAGATTGTGACCACTGTAAACCTTCTATGACTGATGTAGTTCTTAAAGAGTGGGACAAATTAGGTATTATTTGTTTTCAAGATCTGTCTGTTGGAGGAAATCTTTCTTCGTTTGAACAATTGTCTACCAAGTATAATTTACCAAAAACTCATTTTTTTTAGATATTTACAAATTAGAGATTTTCTTCAATCTCAATTACATTCTTTTCCTTTATAGCCCGATAAGAATTTATTAGATGTAATTTTTAAATTGGAACCCTTTCAGGATGGCTCAATATCTAATATTTATTACAGATTACTAGGAATGAGTAAGGTGCCACTAGATAAAATTAAAAACGCTTGGGAACAAGATTCGCAGATGTCAATTTCCGAGGAAACTTGGAATGAAATTTTCAAGTTGGTTAATACTTCATCATTATGTGCTCGTCACTCTCTCCTTCAATTTAAAGTGGTCCATAGAGCTCACTTGTCGAAAGATAAACTATCCCGTTTTTATTCTGATATATCTCCTTACTGTGATAAATGCAATAACAGAGTGGCTTCCTTAATTCACATGTTTGGACTTGTCAGAATCTTAAATATTGGACAGAGGTCTTTCATACTTTTTCTGTACTTTTTAAAATAAATTTTAAACTTAATTCTTTGACTGCACTATTTGGGATTGTTGGAGAAAACGATACAACTTTGAAGGCTTCTGATTTACATATTCTGGCTTTTATTTCTCTTATAGCCAGGAGAGCAGTACTGCTTAAATGGAAGGAAGCTACTCCACCTACGCATGTTCAATGGTTACGGGATGTTATGTCATACTTGAATCTAGAGAAGATTCGCTGTTCAGTTTTTTAATCTAACCTAGACTTTCATACCCTGTGGGGACCCTTTTTGAATTACTTTCAAAATCTCTGAGTTGGGGACTAAAATGCAGATATTAGCTGACACTGTTACATTTTTAAGGTTTTTCCTTGCTGTTTCTTCTATCTAACCGCTTCGGGTTTTGGTAGTGAGGGTAGATTTTTTTTGTAATAAAATATTTCAATTTTTTTCTTTCCTTATTACCTAACTACTATATGTGATTATTGATTTAGAGTATTGTAATCCTAAGTACGACTTAATACAATGTATTTAGTATTTTTACTTTCTTTTTTGATGCAGGTACTCCGCATTTTTTTCATGGATTTAATAAAAATATTGTAAAGAATCAATCAAAAAAAGATTGTGACCACTGCAAATGGCAGTCTGTGACACAACTCACACCAGGAATGATCATTGGGGAATTGTTTTTGAAGAGATTTGGGGAGGTTTCTAATGGTGTCAGACCTGAAACGTTGACTGAGCCTTGCCACAGATGCTGCCAGACCTACTGTGCATTTCCAGCATTTGCTGTATTCATTCTGGGGGAGAGGGGTATGGAGAGAGGGGAGGCATGGGGTGAGAGCGACGGGGGTGAGAGAGACGGGGCGATAGACAGGGAGGCAGGGGAGAGACTGTGGAGGTAGGGGAGAGAGACGGGGAGGCGATAGACGGGAGGTGGGGGGGAGAGAGACGAGGAGAGAACGGGAAAGAGGCGGGGAGAAGGCAGGGAGGGGGAGGGGAGGGGGAGGGGTGGAGGGAGGGGGAGGGGTGGAGGGGTGGAGGGGTGGAGGGGGGAGGGGGGGAGGGGGGAAGGGGGGAGGGGGGGAAGGGGGAGAGGGGGAGGGGGAGAGGGGGAGAGGGGGAGAGGGGGAGAGGGGGGAGAGGGGAGGGGGGAGGGGGGAGGGGGGGAGGGGGGAGGGGAGAGGGGGGGGGAGGGGAGAGGGGGACGGGGAGGGGAGAGGGGGACGGGGAGGGGAGAGGGGGACGGGGAGGGGGGACGGGGGAGGGGGAGGGGGGGGGGGAGGGGGGAGGGGGGAGGGGGAGGGGGGAGGGGGAGGGGGAGGGGGGAGGGGGAGGGGGGGAGGGGGAGGGGGGAGGGGGAGGGGGGAGGGGGGAGGGGGAGGGAGGGGAGGGGGAGTGGGGGGGAGGGGGGAGTGGGGAGGGGGGGGAGGGGGGAGGGGAGAGGGGGGAGGGGAGAGGGGGGGAGGGGAGAGGGGGGAGGGGAGAGGGGGGGAGGGGAGAGGGGAGAGGGAGAGAGGAGGGGCAGAGGGGGGAGAGTTGGCGGGAGAGTTGGGGAGGGGGATGGGGAGGGGGATGGGGAGGGGGATGGGGAGGGGAGAGAGACGGGGAGGCGGGGGGGAAGAGAGACGGGGAGGCGGGGGGGGAAGAGAGACGGGGAGGCGGGGGGGGGAAGAGAGACGGGGAGGCGGGGGGGAAGAGAGACGGGGCGGCGGGGGGGGAAGAGAGACGGGGAGGCGGGGGGGGAAGAGAGACGGGGAGGCGGGGGGGGAAGAGAGACGGGGAGGCGGGGGGGAAGAGAGACGGGAGGCGGGGGGGAAGAGAGACGGGGAGGCGGGGGGGAAGAGAGACGGGGAGGCGGGGGGGAAGAGAGACGGGGAGGCGGGGGGGAAGAGAGACGGGGAGGCGGGGGGGAAGAGAGACGGGGAGGCGGGGGGGGAAGAGAGACGGGGAGGCGGGGGGGGAAGAGAGACGGGGAGGCGGGGGGGGAAGAGAGACGGGGGGGGAAGAGAGACGGGGAGGCGGGGGGGGGAAGAGAGACGGGGAGGCGGGGGGGGAAGAGAGACGGGGAGGCGGGGGGGAAGAGAGACGGGGAGGCGGGGGGGGAAGAGAGACGGGGAGGCGGGGGGGGAAGAGAGACGGGGAGGCGGGGGGGAAGAGAGACGGGGAGGCGGGGGGGAAGAGAGACGGGGAGGCGGGGGGAAGAGAGACGGGGAGGCGGGGGGGAAGAGAGACGGGGAGGCGGGGGGGAAGAGAGACGGGGAGGCGGGGGGGAAGAGAGACGGGGAGGCGGGGGGGAAGAGAGACGGGGAGGCGGGGGGGAAGAGAGACGGGGAGGCGGGGGGGGAAGAGAGACGGGGAGGCGGGGGGGGAAGAGAGACGGGGAGGCGGGGGGGGAAGAGAGACGGGGAGGCGGGGGGGGAAGAGAGACGGGGAGGCGGGGGGGGAAGAGAGACGGGGAGGCGGGGGGGGAAGAGAGACGGGGAGGCGGGGGGGAAGAGAGACGGGGAGGCGGGGGGGAAGAGAGACGGGGAGGCGGGGGGGGGAAGAGAGACGGGGAGGCGGGGGGGGAAGAGAGACGGGGAGGCGGGGGGGGAAGGGAGGCGGGGGGGAGAGGGTCGGGGGGGGAGAGGGTCGGGGGGGAGAGAGGCGGGGGGGGGAGAGAGGCGGTGGGGGGAGAGAGGCGGTGGGGGGAGAGAGGCGGGGAGGCGGCGGGGGGGGGGGGAGACGGGGGTTGGGAGAGGGGGGAGTGTTTGGAGGGAGAAGGGGTGTTGTGGAGGGAGGGCGAGGGAGATTTGGCAGTGAACCCACTGAGGCGCCTCTGCGACCAGCAACCGAGCCCCGGGAGCTCCCGCCGCCGCTGCTGCAGCCACGACGACAGCAGGGACAGCCCTCCCCTACCCTACCCTACCCTACCCGTCCCATCCCGTCCCGTCCCGTCCCGTCCCGTCCCATCCCGTCCCATCCCGATCCCCATCCCGGTGCCGCTCACTCACCCGGCGCTTTCTCGGTCCGAGCGACAGGAAGTGAGCTCAGCAACTGGGAAAGCGCAGACACCGAGGCGGAGAGCGGGAGGGAAGCAGAAGGAGATGGAGAAGAGATGGGAGAGGGGGAGAGAGGAGCGGGAAAGGAAAGGGAGGGAGAGAGGGGGGAAAGGGACGGGGGAAGGGAACGGGGGGGGAAGGGAAAGGGGGAGGGGAACGGGGAGGGGAAGGGAAAGAGGGAAGGGGAGGGGAAGGGGGGAAGGGAAAGAGGGAAGGGGAAAGAGGGAAGGGGAAGGGGAAAGAGGGAAGGGGAAGGGGAAAGAGGGGGGGAAGGGGAGGGAGGGGGGGGGAAGGGGAGGGAGGGGGGGGGAAGGGGAGGGAGGGGGGGAAGGGGAGGGAGGGGGGGAAGGGGAGGGAGGGGGGGAGGGAGGGGGGGGGAAGGGGAGGGAGGGGGGGGGGAAGGGGAGGGAGGGGGGGGGGAAGGGGAGGGAGGGGGGGGGGAAGGGGAGGGAGGGGGGGGGAAGGGGAGGGGGGGGGGAAGGGGAGGGAGGGGGGGGGGGAAGGGGAGGGAGGGGGGGGGGGAAGGGGAAGGGGAGGGAGGGGGGGGGGGAAGGGGAGGGAGGGGGGGGGGAAGGGGAGGGAGGGGGGGGGGAAGGGGAAGGGGAGGGAGGGAGGGGGGGAGGGGAAGGGGAGGGGGGGGAAGGGGAGGGAGGGGGGGGAAGGGGAGGGGGGGGAGGGGGGGGAAGGGGAGGGAGGGGGGGGGGAAGGGGAAGGGGAAGGGGAGGGAGGGGGGGGGGAAGGGGAAGGGGAGGGAGGGGGGGGGGAAGGGGAAGGGGAGGGAGGGGGGGAAGGGGAAGGGGAGGGGGGGAAGGGGAAGGGGAGGGAGGGGGGGGGGAAGGGGAAGGGGGGGGGAAGGGGAAGGGGGGGGGGGAAGGGGAAGGGGGGGAGGGGGGGAAGGGGAAGGGGAGGGAGGGGGGAAGGGGAAGGGGAGGGAGGGGGGGAAGGGGAAGGGGAGGGAGGGGGAAGGGGAGGGAGGGGGGGAAGGGGAAGGGGAGGGAGGGGGGAAGGGGAGGGAGGGGGGGAAGGGGAGGGAGGGGGGGAAGGGGAGGGAGGGGGGGGAAGGGGAGGGAGGGGGGGGAAGGGGAAGGGGAGGGGGGGAAGGGGAAGGGGAGGGAGGGGGGGAAGGGGAAGGGGAGGGAGGGGGGGGAAGGGGAAGGGGGGAAGGGGAGGGAGGGGGGGAAGGGGAGAAGGGGAAGGGGAGGGGGGAAGGGGAAGGGGAGGGGGGAAGGGGAGGGGGGAAGGGGAAGGGGGAAGGGGAAGGGGAGGGGGGAAGGGGAGGGGGGAAGGGGAGGGAGGGGGGGAAGGGGAGGGAGGGAGGGGGGGGAAGGGGAGGGAGGGAGGGGGGGGAAGGGGGGAAGGGGAGGGAGGGAGGGGGGGGGAAGGGGAGGGGGGGAGGGGGAAGGGGAGGGGGGGAGGGGGAAGAGGGAGGGGAAGGGAAGGAGGGAGGGGGAAGGGAAGGAGGGAGGGGGCGAGGGGGGAGGTGAAGGAGGGAGGGGGCGAGGGGGAGGGGAAGGGGGGAGGGGAGGGGAGGACGGGAAGGGGGGAGGGGAGGAGGGGAAGGGGAGGGGAGGAGGGGAAGGGAAGGGGGGGAGGGGAAGGGGAGGGGGGAGGCGAGGGAGGGGGGGAGGGGAGGGGGAAGGGGGGGAGGAGGGGAAGGGGGGAGGGGGAAGGGGGGAGGCGAGGGAGGGGGAGGAGGGGAAGGGGAAGGGGGGAGGCGAGGGAGGGGGGAAGGGGGAGGGGAAGGGGGGAGGCGAGGGAGGGGGGAGGGGAGGGGGAGGAGGGAAGGGGGGAGGGGGAGGGGAGGGGGAGGAGGGGAAGGGGGGAGGCGAGGGGGGGAGGGGGAGGCGGCGGGGGAGAGACAGGGAGAGAGAGACGGGGAGGCAGCAGGGGGGAGAGAGACGGGGGAGGCGGCGGGGGGGTGGGAGGGAGAGAGGGGGAGGGAGGGGGTGGGAGGGAGGGGGAGAGAGAATTGGAAGGAGGGGGGAGGGATGGGGGAGGGATATAGGGTGAGGGGGTGGGATAGAGGTTGAGGGGAAAGGAAGGAGGAGAGGGAGGGAAGAGAGAAAGAGGAAGCAGGGGAATGGGGGGAGAGTGTGGGTGCGGAGGCGGGGCCAGAGTGTGAGAAGGGAGGAGTGGGAGGGTGGGGAGGTGAGGGAAGGTGGGAAGAGGAGAGGGAGGGGTGTGAGGGTGGGAAAGAGAGAGGGAGGGAGGGGATCAAGAGTGAGTGGAGGATGGGGAGGAGGAGAGGCAGAGGAAGAGAGGGCAGAGGGGAGGGGAAGTAGGGGAGGAGTGTGGGAGGGGATGAAAGGGCGTGGGGTGAGGGAGTGGGGAGAGGAGTTAGGGAGGGGAGGAGAGAGGAGGGGTTGGGAGGGAAGGAGAAGAGGGAGGGAGTGAGGGGAGGGAGGAGTTATTGGAGGAGAAGGAGGGACGGGATCGAGGGAGAGGGTAAGAGGGTGGAGGGAGAGAGAGTGTGAGGGAGGGAGAGGGGATTGAGTGGGAGAAGAATGGAGGGGAGGGAGAGTGAGGAGGGAGGGAGAGGAGGTAGAGTGAGAAGGGAAGGAGAGGGAGAGGAAGAGTGGGGAGGGAGGGGGAGGGCACAGGGGAAGGGAAAGGTATGAAAGGAGGGGAGGATATGGGATGGAGGGGGAGGGGTGTGGGAGAAAGGGGGGGAGAGAGTGGGTGAGGGAGGGGGAGAGGGAGGAGAGATGGGAAGTGGAGAGGGAGGGAGAGGGTCAAGAGCGAGTGAGAGGGAGGGAGGGAGGGAGGGGTAGGAGGGGAGGGGGGAGCGACGAGGAGAGGGAGGGGTGGGTGGGCAGGATGAGGAGGGAGGGGAGGGAGATGAGGTGGGAGGGTGTGAAGGAGGGAGGGGAGGGAAGGAGAGAGGGAGTGGATGGAAAGCAGAGATGGAGGGGGGCTGGAGCAAGCGAGAAGACGATGAAGGTGAAGAGAGGATGGATGGAGAGATACAGAGTCGGCTGAAGAGAGGCTGATAGTGGCTGGTGAGGGGTTAATGGATGTGAATGTAGATAGAGTGGATACACAGAGTGGGTAATGGAGGGTGTGGAGAGAGGAGGATACAAAATGGGTTGGAGAGAATTACACTGAGGATGGAGAAAGGGGAATGGGGGAGAGTGGGATGGAATGAGAGACAGAAGAGGAGAGGGATGGGGAGAGTGACGGGATGGGGAGAGTGACGGGGTGGAGAGAGAAAAGGGGATAGACAGTGTAGTGAGAAGAAGAATGAAAGATAGAGAGAAAAGAGAGAGTGAGCGAGAGAGTTGAAAAGAGAGTTATGGAGTTAGGGAGAGATCGTGCAAAGCAAAAGGGATGAGAAATGGACGGAAAGAGGGCAAGAATAGGATTATGGAGAGAGGTGAATGAAGGGAGCTATTGGGAAAGGGTGTTATGAGGAGAGGTACTGGGGATGGAGAGCATGTGAGGGTATGGGGCGGAGTGAGGGAGGGATAGAGATATGAGAGGGATGGAGAGAGGTATTGAGTAAGTAAGAAGGGTGAAGAGTGAAGGGTGGGATAAAGTGAGGAAGGTTTGGAAAGAGGTGATCAAGATAGTAGAGGGAGTGATGGAGAGCAAGTCAGCAGCCAACCCAATCAAGGAGCAGCCATTTGCCTGGGTGGAGAGGGGTGGGGGGGGGGGTGCAGTTTGGGTGAGTCGGAACTCTGCCCATTCCCTTCCCAGCTAAATAACCATTAAACACAACAAGATTTCAAATAGGCACATATATCTGCAGTATGCATCGATTTAACGTGTCGCTCGAAAAGCAGCCAAATCTCAATTGCTGTACATTCTTCTGCCAAGGAATGAATCATAGCCAAGTCAGAACCTGCCTGCATGTAGCATGTACAAACAAACATTTCTCACAAAACTCGTATACCAGGAGCAAGAGTACAAACCTTGGTTACTTCTCTTCCTCTCTTGGCCCAGGAGTCCTTCAGCTAATTCCAGTGATCCAATTTCCACCAGTTAAGCCTACTAACTGAAAAACGTAAGGCAAAAACTCTGTGAGTCAATATCAAACCAGGCAGTGCAGTTGCAAATTGGCCTGTTGAGGGAGCTACTGATTTTTTCCACCAAAAATGTTAACATTACAGACAAATAAACAAAGTTGAACTTCATTGCTGCTCTGTCCAAAAAGATCTTGTGTGTTCTTGAATGATATTCATGGAAAGAATATTCTAATATCCTGATTTTCAGAGCTTTAAAATTCCTTATATCAGCTTTGTACATAGCTGAGAAAAAATGTTTGTTGTTCAATGACCAATGTATGAAACTGAACAGAAAACTTTGAAGGAAAGTGGGAAACCCTTTTGCACCTTGTATCCTGGTCTTCTGTTTCACACCAGCATCTCAAACACGGCTCATAGAGTCCCAGAGTCATAGTCTGAGACTCATAGACTTTTAGAGTCCTAGAGTTGGAGTGTCCTAATGTTGTAGAGTCCTAGACTAAAACATTTCTGGAGTTCTGGAATGTGTTGTCTGTACCTACATGCCCATGATGCTGCTATAAGCAAGTTTTCCATTGCACCTGTACCTCACCGTATTTGTGCAAATGACAATAAACTCAACTTGATGACATAGATATATACAGCACAGAAATGGGGTCTTTGAACCATCGCATGCATCCATCCCACCAGTTTTGCCATCTACGCTAATCCCATTTGCCTGCACCAGGTCTGTAGCCTTCTGAGCCTTGCCTATTTAATTGCCTGTCTAAATGCCTCAAATATAGTGATTCTATCTGACTCCATCACCTCCTCTAGCACCCTTTAGTCTGATGTAGCTGTACAGACTGCTGCATTTCAGAGCTGTTATAGTTCTTCCCTGGTATTTGGCACTATCTCCTGGCCTCGGTCACAAAAGAGCCATTGATGAGGCTATCCCTTTTGGTCCTGTTCATTTCAGGATTTCCCCTGAGTAATATGGGTGCACTCATTGACTCGTTGCACAATGGGAATCTTGCTTTATTGGAAAATCTTTTTGCTGACTCAGTTGATTGCTCCTGAAACAGGGAAGAAATGAACTTGGCTCTCTCTGAGTAGAGAGCCTCAGTAGTCTCCCTAAGGCAGTATTGTGCTGCATATTGGGAGATGTTGTATACATGTTTCCAGTCCCGGCTTGGAAAGAGCCAGAGGCTTAGACATTCAGTGCACCTGTTATTTTCACTGCCACTAGCCCTACAGAGCTCAGAGGACCTCCCTGGAGAAGCAGTCTCCTCAGGCATCAGTATTGTCAGGGTAATATAGGACTGCTCCCAGATACCTCTGGCTCAGGGCCCTTCTTCCTCTCCTCCTCCTCCTCCTCCCTGATTTAACATGGTTCCCTGCCCTGCAGGCCCTCTCCCACTTCATACTGTTCATAAAATCGTCCAGACCAAAATGGCACTGGTCTCAGGTCATGTGAAGTTTTCTCCCAATTTATAGCACTCCCTCAAGACTTCTGAAACTTCATTATTATTCATAAACCATAGAGAACCATTTCTCCCCAACCAGCTCTCCTTCCAATGAACCACCCTATGATTCCAATGAATCCACCATCATGAAGTTCTTTGAGAGGTTAGTCATGGCACCCATCAACTCCAGCCTCCCAGACAACCTCGACCCACTGCAATTCGCCTATTGCCAAAACAGGTCTACAGCGGATGCCATCTCCCTGGCCCTACACTCAGCTCTGGATCATCTGGACAGTAAAGACACATACGTTAGACTATTGTTTATTGACTACAGCTCTGCCTTCAATACTATAATCCCAGGCAAACTTGTCACCAAACTCCAAGACCTAGGACTCAACACCTCCCTCTGTAACTGGATCCGTGACTTTCCAACCAACAGACCGCAATCAGTGAGGATAGGCAGCAGTACCTCCAGCACAATTATTCTCAACACTGGTGCCCCACAAGGCTGCGTCCTCAGCCCCCTACTCTACTCCACTCCCTAAACACTCATGACTGTGTGGCCAGATTATGCTCTAACTCCACCTACAAGCTTGCAGATGATACCACCGTTGTAAGCCGTATCTCAGGCAGCGATGAGTCGGAGTACAGGAAGGAGATAGAGAGCTTAGTGGCATGGTGTCATGAAACAACCTTTCCCTCAATGTCAACAAAACAAAAGAGCTGGTCATTGACTTCAGGAAAGGGGGCGGCCACCCAGATCATTCTCTCCCCTTCCATCAGGTAGAAGATACAGGAGCCTGAGGGCACGTACCACCTGACTTAAGGACAGCTTCTACCCCACTGTGATAAGACTATTGAACAGTTTCCTTATATGATGAGATGGACTCTGACCTCACGATCTACCTTGTTGTGACCTTGCACCTTATTGCACTGCACTTTCTCTGTAGCTGTGACACTTAATAATGTTATTGTTTTTACCTGTAATACATCAATGCACTCTGTACTAACTCAATGTAACTGCACTGTGTAATAAATTGACCTGTACGATCGGTATGCAAGACAAGTTTTTCACTGTACCTCAGTACAAGTGAAAATAATAAACCAATACCAATACCAATACCACTGCATCAATAGTGGAGGAAGTGGGTGATTCTTCATGCTGCTAAATGTACGGTTCCTCATGCCTGATTGATACCTACTATTATCTGGATTGTTCCAGTTCAATTTGGCGGTGCTCCTACCAAATCAGTTTTGTACAAGGGAGATGTTGAGCAGGCTGAGGGGTGATCTTATTGAGGTATATGAAATTATGAGGGGCATAGATAGGGTGAATGCACTCAATCTGTTTCCCAGGGTTGGGGAATCAAGAACTAGAGGGCATAGGTGTAGGGTGTGAGGAGAGAGATTTAATAGGAACTTGAGGGGCAACTTTTTCACATATATGGAACAAGCTGTGAGAGGAAGTGGTTGAGGCAGGTAAAATAACAACATTTAAAAAAACATTTGAACAGGTACATGGATGTGAAAGGTTTGCAGGGATATGGGTCAAACATGGGCAAATGGGACTAGCTTAGATGGGCATCTTGGTTGGTGTGGACGAACTGCGCCGAAGAGCCTGTTTCCATGCTGTGTGGCGCTATGACTCTAAGGACTGATGTTACCAAATGGAGTGGCACAGTGGTTGCTGGCTAACACTCCAGGGACCCGGGGTCAGTCCTGACCTCCAATGCAGACTGTGTGGAGTTTACATGTTCCTTGAATTCCCCTCAGGTGTTCCAGTTTTCTCCCACATCCCAAAGACATGCTGGTAGCTTAATTGGTAAAATGAGTTACAGGGGAGTTGATGAGTATGTAAGAAACTAGATGCAGGTCGATGGGGAACTAAGAGAGGGAGTGGGACCAATGAGCCAAATGGTCCCCTTCTGTATTTTTATAAGACTACTGTACCATCCATACATCTTACATCTGCAAATGGCACACATTTTACTACACTGTCCAAGGCATGCTTGCCGTTCTAAAACTATAACCATGTGTTCCACACAGGAGAGTGGAACCACCTGTCATACCTAAAAATCAGGCATCACTGAGTCCAACTTCACAGCTACTGTTTTATTTAATTCCAATGTTCCCTTTTATGCTGTAGGATTGTCCCTTCTATTATAAAAGCCTCGATTACAAACTGGCATGATTGACCTCAGCTGCAAATCACTTGGCTTCAGTGGCAACCACACTGCAGCCAGCACTGGGTTAGCTCAGTGTTGAAATCCCTCGATCCACTGCTAAATCTGTCGACAATACTGGCAACCCAGATTTGGCCACAGGATCCATTTAAAATCATTTGTAAGATGTGTCACGAACCAGCAACAAAAGAAACACACTGAGCATGATTCAGTGTTAAAAACTATTTTATTAATCACTACTTATGATAATACGTAAAATAAAAGTAAAAATGTTAGTATGTTAGAATTCAAAAATGTTAAACCTCGAACGTTAACCCCAAAACTAAACTCTTCGTGTGTGTGTGGCAAAGTCCAAAACTCCCAGTTCCGGAATGGTTCTTAAAGTTCAGTTCCGCAAGCCATAAGGTGAAACATGAGCAAGGGCTTCTTCAACAACCACCGTTGTCTGAAGATAAGACGTAGACGTAGAGAAACATAGAGAGAGTAAATACGAAATCCAAATGTTCCACAATGGAACCCAAACGATACTTCAGTGTTTACTCGGTAGTGACTTCCTCACCCCGAAAAGCATCCGAATCGTGGTCGTCCACACACAAATACCTGTTTCCTTCTACAGGTCAGCAACAAAGTGAACTCCACCGGATTACTTCCAACTTCCATACATGGATTTCAGTGGCAGACACAGTTATAGTTTCTCATCCATCGATAGAGAAAACAAGCAGGCTGGTGTCTCTCTCCCTTCTCGCTCTCTCTCTCCTTCTTCTTCTTACTTCTTCAACAACGTCATTACGTCCTTTATCTTCTATTGACGTAAGCATGCCCCACACACACATACACACACACTCTCTATCTTAAAGGGACTTTCACTGAGTCCGTAACAGATGACTCCATAACCTTATGGGTGTAGATGATCTGAGAAAGACAGTGTACAGAGAAGGATAATGTTACAGACAGTTAAAGTATATTGATAATGTATACCAATATGCCACCTGAGCATAACGTTTTGACGTTTGTTGAATGAAGGTCCAGTGTAGGACAAGAATGAAACTTGTGGAAGGGATCCTCTGCAAACAAGGGGAAGGGGATGCGTTAACTTTGCTTCCCTCTCCACAGATGCTGCCTGAACTGCTGAGTCTTTCCAGCATTCTCCATTTTTGTTTCAGATTTTTGACATCTGCAGTTTCATTGTAAGGCCAATCCTCGTGCTAAACTGACTGAGAGAAAGGGAGACTGGTGTTAACTCACAGTAACAGTATCGCCTGACCAAATTTTATTGAGCAGTTAAAGAGGGCGGTCAAAAATAAGTGGTTTCAGTATCATTGAGCTGAGGATGGGACTAACTACCATGGCTGGGAGTTCAGACAGCAAATCCTGTGATCCATTTCACAGTGACAACCATCTTTACCACACTGCAGTGGTTTCTTTAGTTCAGTGGAGGCATGATATACCACCCACCCACCCCCTCACCCCTCCCCACCTCCACCCCACTGGATAACATAAAATTGGTGATAGAAAGGTTGTTTTACTTGGAGTCAGGTAAGAATCATGTCACCAGGAACAATGTCCAACAGCCCAGCTTGCCAGAGGTACCGAGTGTCAGGTTAGAGTATTCAAGAGTGTACAAAAAGAGCAAAAAAATCAGCAACTGTAGACCACAGATAAAGGTAAAATGCCAAAACAAAGCTGATAAATGTCTCTCTCAGGCATCATATCTCTTCTCTTTCCTTGACAGAATCCTCGAGGCAAAAGCAACAGGAAGAAATCTGTTCTGAGTCTCTTGGCATTAAACTGCAGCCATGTTTTGATTAGTGGCTTCACAATGCAAGTGCAATGGCTTATCTGGACCGGGTGAGATAAGGCAAGTCGCTTCTTTACCTTGAAGCGTCAATGATTCAGACTGTGGGCTGACACAATCAACAAATTACAGAGTAAAGGAATGCAGAAAGCCCAGCAAAAGTTGCCAGATGAAGGGCAATCTCTCAGACACATTGACATCGTGGTCTGTGTTCTCCTGCACATTAACGCTGATGGAAGTAATTTCAATTTGCAGGAGATTTGCCCTTTGAAGGGTTAATTTTATTATCAGTATTTTTTTGGCACTATTAGATCTCCAGAAGAATTTTCAAACCTCAGCCCCGGGTGCTGGTGGAGGGAATCAAGTCATTGATATACGAATAAAGAAATTGGATATGAAAATTTACTGGGCTCCATATTTCTGTGAAAAATGGTGAGAGGATTAAGAAGCCACCATAACATGGTGATAATTCCACAAATTAAAAGCAAATTTATAAAGTTCTTCCCACCTTGCGGTAAAAATCCAGAATGCATTGTATATCAATCCTCTTTGGATACTTGGGATGATAATTTGGAGTCTGATTCTCACCACTCAAGAGTAGGCTGAGTCACTAAATTCAACTTCCAGCTCTCAAACAGGGAAATGAGTACCTTGGTTATGGAAGTGCCCTGCCATATATCACCATCTTTTCAAAGCCTCTCTTCCAATTGCCTGCAGGCAATTGGTATTGCTTAACTTAAGTGTATGTCTGCCTACTAACTTCTTTCTCTCTCTCTTCACTTGCCCACAGTCATGTTTGTCTGTCAAAGTCAAAGTTTAGTTATTGTCATATGTACAAGTACATGTATGCCTAGGTGCAATGAAAACTTACTTGTAGCAGCATCACAGGCACATGGCATCATATAAGCACCATTCACAAGAAAAACATGTTAACCATAAATTGAAAGCAATTTTTACAAGAAGGAACACAATTAGAACAAAGAAAAACAAAGTCTATCTTAGTGCAAAGTAATGAAAGTAGTCATACTGTTGCTATACTGTAGTAATTAGGGTTCTGCTCCATAGTGTGGCAACAACATTTGTAATCCTGGTCTGCAGGTGAAGCTGAGGAAGATGGGTCAGTTTCTCAGTAGCAAACACTTGGGCACAGGAAGTTCAGAACTGACCTCTTGATGAAACCAAAATACACCACGTAGAACCAAATCAATAATCATAACACAATGCTCGTGGAAAGTGGAACCCTAAATACCTTCATATTTTTTTTTATTTTAGGTTACTGCAAGATAGTCCAGAATTATCTTATTTTAGTCAAAATCCGCTACCTTAATTTCAAGTGTATGACCCTTGAAAGCTGTTAAAGAAATGATTCCATTGTTCAAGATTAACTCATAATTTACAGGGAATCAATAACCCTAAACACCATTCTAATTAACACATTCAGTTTTTGGCCTTGATTAACAATGACAGGAGAAAACAGGACATTTCCTAGAGCGATGTCAGAACCTCACTGCTGGTTTCACGGATGCTCTTCTTCATTATGTGGCATCTGTTCCCCTGAAATTGGGAGAAGTGGATGGCCATGGCTTTGCAATTGTTAATCATTCATCGTGGTGTCATTAGCACAATTAGACACTCCAGTTGTTGCATTAAGGTGCTAACTTGGGGTAATTCCTTTAATATTGATTGTTGAAGGGCCGAGTGCCCAGCGTCCAGACTTCTGTCTCTGATGGTGATGGTCACTGTTAGAGTAATTAACTTCCAAACTTAGGTCAAGGCTGAATCATTATGGAATGCTTCTTAACAGCCTTCTATTTGGATTGGGTGATCAATTTCATCGTTCACAAAGCCTCATGCCTCAAATAATGACTTGTTTATTTTTATTGCAGTAAAATTCTGATAATCTGCTTTCCAACTATTCAGAAATCCCCATGGTTCAGCATCAGGCTCACCAGGTGCCTATTCCTGCACTCCCACCCACTCACCAAGGCCTTGGTTCCCTCAGTCCCCTGAAACTCACCTGGTTCTGTTTCCCACACTCCTTTGAAACCTACTGGGGCCTTATTTCCCCAAATCCCTTTAAACTTACCTGGTTCACTGGAAAATGTAACGTTAAAAAAGACTGAATTAATAGCATGTTGGCATGTAAGTAGAATAAGATCCAATTATCCAGAAAATCTGTTGATCCATTACCGTCAAAGTCCCAGACATGTTGGATTAACCAAGTTTTATTGCAATTGAAACTTATACAGTCAGTTTCACAAACAGGTGTAGTAGGGTAAAAACATGCTTAAATAAGGCATTGACTCTTGAATACCCCCCATTCTGATTACAAAAAATACCTTTTAAAGACAGGTTCAAATTAAACAAAAGGTGGTTTGCAAATCTCCATTCCAGGACAGACACATCCACTCCAAAGGAGAGATACTACTGCCTTCCCTCAGGGTAGGCATCAAGCCTACTCCGTCAGTAACATGGTTGGTGCTACTCAACTCACTGGGCCAGAATACCCTGCAGCAAGTTTGTACCATTCTGCAGCTGGGTTCTCAAAGGCATGAGGTCGCTCACCATAGCTGACTGATTGGTCTTCCAGGGAAGCCACTGAGGTTGTGATTTAGAGCTCTGGATAGTTTATAATGATATAAATCAAGAAAACCCAAAACAAAATCCCATATGATCCTATTAGTCCTAAATTGACTCCATATTGCCATCTTCGCTGTTCTATCCACTGACCAATTACATCTCAACTGCAAAATATTTCTACTGAGATCAACATCCTTTGACTTAATTTTCCAGAGCAATGCATCTCAAAGTCTTTCCTAGAAAATAAGAACTCCACACACACAGCTTTATTGCCAACAAGCTCCTTTGTAACACCCTCAGAGAAAACCAGAAAGATAATTCGGCAAGACCTGCCACCTCATGAGCTTACATTAGCCATCATTTATAATTTTATTTTTATCCATTTAGAAATTAATTTATGGTATTTAAGATTTCACAATAATAATGGGCTTTATCATTCCAAGTTCTCATTCAGTAATCAATGCCTTTGGAAAATCAGAAACTATTAAATTTATCAGAATGAAGGAAAGAGTCAAGATTATATGTATCAGAAGTACTCAATCAACCTTTTGTGGAATTAGTCAAGAGTTAGAAATCTTTCACATTCCTGGCTTAAAATGCTTTAATGTCTGGCTAATAATTGACAGCTGTAACTGGATAAACATGGTTATGGTAATATTTAATAGATGTTTTAAAAATGTTTCACTAACATATTTAATATTACAAAAGAAAAATATGGGCATTGTGAATGATTTCTTCCTTGTTTACTCACATTGTCCCACATACTGTGATTAGTTCTAATTGGTAACTGAACATGGGTCAGTTTAGAACAGATCACTGTTCAACTGGGACTTTTGAAACTTAACCCATATTTCAGTTCAACACTCAATGTGAAATTGGATCTGATTACATAGACTTGATTGATTTGCAATGCTTCTTTCACAGATAGCCATTGCAAATAAATTAAATAATAGTTTGTCTCTACTTAAGGCAAGTTTTAATTAGGAAAGAAGCAATTTTATTTCTTCAAGGTTTCAACTACTATGTTGCTCAAGAATGACCTAAAAAGTGATCAAAGACAGGAAGACAAGCTATTTCTAAGTTTGTTGCATGGTTCTGCTGTTCTGAACATACCCCTGAGCACTCCCGAGATCATTAATGGATGATCAATGTCTCGTCATTGAGAGCAGTGGATCCATAAGAAGCTCTTTAATCTGCCCCATTAGTTGACCTTAGCTAAAGTATAATTTGAGAGAATAGAGCTATTTTTCAATGCCCTGAGCTGGAGATGGGAACAAAACAGGAAGTTTCATTTCTGATCTTTATTCATTGCCTGCAACACATTGGTTGAGAGAACTAAGCTCAGCATTTTACACTTTCAAGGCCAAACAAGTAACAGTCACAGATTGACTCAGTTCACTCATTGGAGTTATCAGAGGGCAGCTGAAAAATTTAGGAAAGGCGAGGCAAAAAAAAAATTGAAGGAAGACAGGAAAGAAGTAAAATTATGACTAGTAGCATTCCTAAAGGTTAATGTCTGAACTGTGATTTAATGAGCTCCAGAGATACCTCCAGAGTCTGATACCACAGAGATACAAGGTGCAGGAACAAATTTTTTAGCGGTCAGGAAAATGTTAAAGCATCTGCAGGGTCATACGCTTCCTGTCAGCTTACTCCGTCAAGAGAAAAGATACCTGAACATGTGCCCCAGTGCAAGCATCACCTCTCCAGCTGGAGCTAACTCAGAAGATGATGAGCCGGTTCATGTAGTTTGGTTCACAGGAGTGCATGTTTCCCATGTGGCGATGTAATTACAATGTTTGTTGGCAAACAGCAAATAGCTAGGGTGAATAAAGAAGAAATGAGGATGGATAATTATTCCAGCATTGCCTTTGGTGATATTTGCACATCCCAGCTTTCCTTTGGGTGGTCTAATCACAATGCTGGAAACCTGCACTGGAAGAATGGCTTTCTGAATGATTGTCCCACCATAATCTTCTTGTCTATGTTTGGTCCAATGGATTTTTTGCTCTTAAACAGTTCTAGCAAGTCACCATCACCCTGGAAATTTCTGAAGCTTTCAAGAGAGGTTCGGGCGGGCTTTCATTATGTGGCCATGCAGTTAATTTCAAGCCCCTGCATTTATGCTAAAATTGAGAAATTAAAGCAAGACTCCATCTTTCTCCCCAAGGTGAGGTGCAAGGATCCCATAACATTATTCAAAGAGAGGTGGAGTTATCCATCAACCCATTGCCCAAAACTTACCACAGAAATAAAATACAATGGGTGTGAATTGTTATGAACCAGCAACAAAAGAAACACACTGAGTCATGATTCAGTATTAAAAACTACTTTATTAATAACTACTTATGATAATAAGAAAAATAAAAGTAAAAATGTTAGAATGTTAGAAGTAAAAATGTTAAACCTTGAACATTAACCCCAAAACTAAACTCGTCATGTGTGTGTGTGTGTGTGTGTGTGTGTGTGTGTGTGTGTGTGTGTGTGTGGCAAAGTCCCAAACTCCAAGTCCAGGAATGGTTCTTAAAGTTCAGTTCAGCAAGCCATAAGGTGAAACATGAGCAAAGGCTTCTTCAACGACCACCATTGACTGAAGACAAAACGTAGATGTAGAGAGAAAATAGAGAGTAATTAAGAAATCCAAATGTTCCACGATGGAACCCAAACGACACCTCAGTGTTTACTCGGTAGTGACTTCCTCACCCTGAAAAGCATCCGAAACATGGCCGTCCACACAAATACCTGTTTCCTTTCACAGGTTAACAACAAAGTGGACTCCACCAGATTACTCCAAATAATCCATACATGGATTGTAGAGACAGACACATTTATTGTTTCTCATCCATCGATAGAAAAACTAGCAGATTGGTGTCTCTCTCTCTCTTCTCTCTCTTCTCTGACTGACTCCAACTGACTTCTCCAACAACATCCTTTATCTTCTGTTGATGTAAGCACGCCACACACACACACACACACACACACACACACACACACACACACACACACACACACACACACACAATGCCCTATCTTAAAGGGACATTCACCAATAGTAACCTAGTCCGTAACAGAATACAATCAGAAAATGCCGTAACATACTCAGTAGATCAGGCAACATTGAAAGCAGAGACATTTACTACATTTCTGTTTGTGGGATCTTGCTGTGTATAAATTATCTGCCACCTTAGATTCAAAGGTACTTCAATGACTGTAAAATGATCGGGATATACTGTGGTTATGTCTGTTGCTATAGAAATATCAGTATTTCCTTCCTTTGTATGTTCTTTGTTATAAAGACCAAGAAGTTGTATTCATATCAATGGCTGGGATTCAGATTTAGGTAATAATTTTAACCTAGTTCACTGGTAGAAAAATAATACAGTTGTATGGAACTCTAGTTTTTATACATCATCTGATATTGGTCTATGTTGATATGGAAAGTAAAACTTGTGTGAGGCAAGCATCATACCCAATTCTCTATTCCAATGGGTTGCTTAAGTAAAAACTGACCCAATAACATGTGTAATAATTGTTGGCTAGCGGAGAATCCTTTCCAACATAAAATATGTATATGGCTATTGTATTGATGTAGCTTAACACTGCCTGATTGAAACCTAAGGTGGCAGTCAACTTCTACACAGTAAGATCTCACAATTCTGCCTCTTGCAGTACGTTATGCAAAAGACCCCAGTGAAGGAAGAAAAAAAAAGAAAATGAAGTGCAAAAACAATTTAATCAAAAGCCAAATATATTGGTCAAATAAAAGGGTAAGTAAGGTCAACCCATCTCCATTGAAATGTATAAATGGGAGAAGGACAGGTGATACCTTTGAAGAATAAGACTGCGTGCATCATTAAATATTAAGAGTACCTCATCCTTGCATTGTAAAGACATATGTCCATCAGGACCATCTGCAGCCAACTCCACTGTAAGAGAGAAACCTCTCGGTATCTTTGATGCAGACTCACTACTTGGACTATTGACTATTATTTGGTCTTGACCAGATGTATAAATGTGGTTTGGAATTATGACTTGGTTGTGTTTTGTATTCATGAGTTGTGAAGAAGATGCAGAGATAACCAAAAACAGAGAATGAAAGATGTGGAGATAGGAGAATTTTTCTTATTCATTTGGGGCTCCAGGTCAGCATTTAATGATCATTCTTAACTGGGCTTGCAAAAGTGGTGATGAATTAGTTTTAGATCCACTGCAGTACTTATGGTGAGGATAATCTCACAGTATGGTCTGGTTGTTTGACCAGTGGCAAGGGGAAGTCAAAGATCTATTTCCAACAGGAGAGAGTGTAACTTGGAGGTGCATTTATAGATGGTGATCAAATTATACAATAGCTTCTATTGTGCTCCTGAGCAGTAGATAGTACAGGTTTGTAAGATGCTTTCAAATAACCCTTGGTCAATTGAGTAATGCTTTTTGTGGATGGTATACGTGTCACCAATAGTGTGGTGACAGTAGAGAAGGGAAATGATCAGGGTAATGGATGGGAATGCTTTGCCCTGGATGATGTCAAACTTTTGAGTGTTATTGGCACTGCACTCATCCAAGCAACAGGAGAGTATTCCAACTATACGCCTCCTGACTTGGGACTAATGGAAGTTGAAACTTTTAGTCAGAAAACAAGGCACTTGTTGCAAATTTCTCAGCACCCATGAACTCAGTAATTTTGCCACTGGTCAAGTTAAGTTTTGGGTGAATGATGACTCTAAGGTATAGATGGGAAGGTTCTGTGTGGTAGCTAAGCTAATGTACAGTATATCAAGTGAAAATGGTTAGGCTCCCTCTTGTTGGAGATCATTGTTCCCACATATGTGTGCAGTGCAAATAATACTTTCCAGTTATCGATCCAAATATATGTTATCTAGGTTTTGCTACATTTTGACATTGATTCATTCTTTGAATCTTGTTGATGCTGCTCAGGACTCTTTATTAGATCAAAGAGCGTTTAATTAGTGCTTACAGGATATCCAGAGAGGACTTCCTGTCACATTGCCCATGCCCTAACCCCCTCTTTTTCTTCAACCTATGTTCCATCAACTCCCTGCCTGGCAGCCATAGGCCAGGGTTTTTCTCACATAACTGCTAAGTTGTACAGAGAATTGAAAGTCACAACAAAGTGGGAGACACAAGAGAGACTGCAGATGCTGGAAATTTGCAACAAAGTGAGAGATCCTCTGTGAAGTTTATTGTAATACGTCTTCAGGCCACTATAAGCAAACAAACGCTTCAACATCACAATGGTGGTCTCCTCAATATCTCTTTTGTCTGGCTCCCTTTTTTACCCATCTCCCACTTGCCCACATTAGAACCATATCTTCTACATCTTGGCTCTTGTAAAAGTGATAGTCTCTGTCTAAATGCCTCTGAAACATAGCTGATCCATCACCTCCTCTGGCAGTGCATTCCAGATATCAACCATTCTTTCTGTAAAAAACCCTCAGATCCCCTTTAAAACTCCTTCCTCTTACCTTAAACCTCTGCCCCAATGTTTTTGATACCCCAGCTATGGGGAAAATGACTAATCCTCCCCTATGTTTCTCAAAATCTTATATACTTCTATAAGGTCACCCCTCAGTCTCCTTTGCTCCAGGGAAAACAAGCTCATCCTATCCAATTTATCCTCCTAACTAAAGTCCTCCAGTCCAGGCAACATCCTGGTGAATCTCCTCTGCACTCTCTCCTGCGCCATCCAACTGCAGTTCCGTTCTGCAGTAGGAAGTAGATGTATTTGCCAGAACCTCAGTCTCCACCTGCATTATTACTTAGAAGGTTGGGTTTATGGCTGCTGTTCCCTGAACACATAAGAGTCGTGAAGCCACCTCTTCACCTCCTGCCATTCCCGATCTTCCCCCCACCCCCTTTCCACCACCTCTCTGTCATCCCAGAGGCCCATTAGAATGGTCAACGAAACAACCAGTGTCACAAACGGCAGACCGTACTGAGGTTGAGCATGCCATAGACGAGAAGCATGATAAATCATGTCTGTCAGCTTCCACACTCAGTGCAGACGGAGTCTCATATTGAAAGGCAACAGAAAAGAATCTTCAAATTGAAACCAGCATCAATGCAGCCAAGACCTGTGGCAGGGAAAAATAAAAGACAAGAAAAATCATGGAGCAAGTAAATCTGTGGCAATTTCATTGGTTGAAAGTGTGTGTGAATGTGTTGGCTATGAAAGGTTAAGAAGTTAGAATGTTACTTTTGTATGAGAGCCTATATGACCACTTCTATTGTCAGTACCAATCTCTGCTCAGATTGATTAAACCAAAAGCTTCGCAACCATCCATAGTGTAATTAATGTCATATTTCGTCACCACACAGAAGACATTTTGGCCCATCAGATCTATGCTGGCTCATAGAGCAACCCTATTCCCCTCACTAATCTTCCCTGCATGTCTGCATGTCCCTCTATCCTCCCTACATTCCCCAGCAATTCTCGTGCTCCCTTTAAATTCATCAGGGGTCCCAATACATATCCACAATCTACATTGTAATCCTCTGTATTAAGAACACATCTCTGTGCATTGCCTATTGATCGCCTATGTTAAGAAGAATTAATTCCATTCCTGATTTTCCATGATGTAAATAATAAGCACAGAAGGAGGCCACTCACCCATTCTTGCCTGTTCTGGCTCTGCTATAAAGTATCTAGTAGTCTCACTCATCCATTCTTTCCTTTTGGCACCAGATTTATTCCCCATGAATGAATCCAATTCCCCTTTTGAAAGTTATTATTGAATTTGCATCCGCCACCCTGTGGGCAGCTCATTCTAGGTCACAGCAACTAATGATATGTCTCCTACCCTCTGGTTATTTTGCCAATCACCTCAGTCTGGGATCTCTGGTGCCTGCCCCTTCTGCAAAAACATTTCCATCATTGAATTCATCAAAACATCGCAATTTATAAAAGCTGCCATTAAATTTTCCTTAACTTTCTTTGTTCTAAAGAGAACAATCCAGCTTTTCACATCTCTCAGCCCTGGTAGCATTCCAGTTTATCTCCTCTCCAAGGTCTTAGCATGCTTCTGAAAGGGTGATGCCCAAAAACGAGACAATGCCCAATAGATGAGGGACACTATTGTTTGGGGCCCCAATGAATTTTGCCCACAATGCCTCCATTTATAAAGCCAAGGATTAACCTTGATGTTTTTTCATAACCTTATTTAATCCCCCACATCCTCATTATCTCCTTTGAAATTATAGCAAGTAGTTTAAAGTTTACACTGTATAAATGCCTCATTGAGCCATAGCTAAACTATAGTCCACAGTCCTAGTCGCCACATTAAGGAGAGGATGTGATAGTAGTGGAGAGAGTGCAGAGGAGATTATATGAAGATGTTGTAAGGACTGAAGAGCTTTAATTATGAGAGAACCTGTATTATGCAAATGTACAAACATACAAATCAGGAGCAGGAGGGGGGGCACATAGCTTCCCAAGTTGCTCTGCCATTCAGTAAGATCATGACTGACTGCAACTTTAACTCTGTATTCCCACCTACCCCCCTTTCTTACCAAGATTCAATGTGCCTCTGCCTTTAAAATATTCCAAGAGTCTGCTTGTACCATGCATGGAGGAAAAGAACTCTAAAGACCCAAACTTTCTGAGAGAAAGAATTCACCTCTTAAGGAATTGAACTTTCGTTTTTAAATAGTAACCACCCCCACCCCCCCCCCCCCAAGTTCCAGATTTTCCCACGTGCTCTCCACATCCCATCAGTCAAGACCCCTCAGGATTTTACATGGGTCAATTATGTCAACCCCTCACTTTTCTAAACTCCAGTGAATACAAGTCTCAGGCTTTTTCGTAAATCTGTGCTGGCTGTTGTTATGTATGGAGATCCCCATGGTTCTGCAAGTGATAAATACTTTTGTCCTGGATTAAGCTCTATAAGTTTCTACTGACCTGTTCAGCTACTGACCTGCATTGCTCTTTTTTTTCCAATAGCATTGCAACATCTGCAGTCCTTCAGCCACCTGGCCTATGGCCACATCCAAGGAGGACTGGGGACTGATGGCTAAGGCCTTTGTTATTTCCACCCTTAATTCTCCCAGGAAACATTCCATTTGAACTGTGTGACTTTTACACTTAGAATGGGATCAGGTAGCTTGATCCCTGATTAGCAACACCCTTGCTTCGATTATTCTTTCACTATGCTTACAAAATACTTTAGTATTCCTTTTCGTTGCCTACTCACCAATCTCTCTGCTCCTATTGTTTTGTTTCAGCTCTTCTCTGCATTTTTTATGTTCTGCTTGGTTGTCTAATGCATTAACTTACTAGATGACCTAGTTGTTAAATTACAAATAATCCAGAGGCTGCACTGCAACTGTGGAATTTAAATTCAGTTAACTAAATAACCATAATTTTTTCTTTAAAAAAGTTAGTCTCATAATTTTGACCCTGACACTGCCAGATTATTGTAAAACCCTATCTGGTTCAGAGATGGACCTTCTCTTCAGAGAAGCTTCAGAGAAGGAAATCTGCCCCCTTCCACCCCCACACTCCCCCCCAAACCCATACCCAGTGCCTAAATGTGATTCATCCACAGTGAAGTGGTTGATTTCTAACTGCCCTCTGAAATATCCCAGCAAGATATTTACTTGTACCTTAAACATTATGTTAAGACAGAATAAGGATAAAACTGAATAGACCACCTGTTATCAATCTAAGCACAGAATTCAGATAAGGCAAAGCCATTTCCTGTCCAGTCAATCTTGCAAGGTCCTCCTCATGAGCATACAGGTGACTAAATTTGGACAGTTGTAACACAGACAACTCAAACAAAAGTCATACTCACAGAATGCTACCTTACGAACAACATGCCTAACGTGCTTAACATGTGAGGAGCATTTGATGTCTTTGGGCCTGAACTCAATGGAGTTCAGAAGGATAGGGGGGATCTCATGAAACCTACCAAATACTGAAGGGCCTCGATAGAGTCAATGTTTCCATTAGTAAGAGGGTCTAGAATCCGAGGACACAGCCTCAGAATAAAGGGACGTCCCTTTAAAACTGAGATGAGGAGGAACTTCTTCAGCCAGAGGATGGGGAATCTGTGGAATCTGTTGCCACAGAGAGATGTGGTGGCAAAGTCATTGGGTGTATTTAAGACAGAGATTGATAAGTTTTCGATTGGTAAAGGGGGTTAAGGGTTACGGGAAGAAGGCAGGAGAATGAGATTGGAAAAACAAAATCAGTCATGATTGAATGGTGGAGCAGACTCGATGGGCCAAATGCCTAATTCGTTCTATATCTTACACCAAATTCCTTCATCACAATCCCTGAGTATGTCCAGTCCCACCAGCAGGACAGACTCACCAGAGGTAGTGGTACAGTGGTGTACAGGCAGGATGAAGTAGTCTTAAAAATTGACAACAGAACCATGAAGTCAAGTGGCAAGTATGAAGGACATGCTGGGAGTAGTACCAGGTGTGCTGAAAAATGAGGTCCCAACATAACAGAACTGTGACACAGGACTACATGTGTACTAAACAACAAGAACAGCATGCAGTAAACGGAGCTAAGCATTCCACAACCAACAGATCGTAGCAAAGCTTCACAGTCCTGTCAGATCCAATTGAACAGCTCAGGAGAGGCAGCGGCTCCAGGAACATCCCAATCTCAAGGCTACTACAATTGCAACTATTCTTAGGCAGAAGTGCAGAGTGGATGATCCATCACAGCTCCCTCTGGAGTTCCCCACCATCACAAAAGACAGTTTTTAGCCCAATTTGATTTACTTTGCATATCAAGAAACTGGTGAAAGCAATGGATACAACAAACGCTAGGGGACCAGAAACATCCCAGACCTGTGCTCTAGAACAAGCCACACCTCCACTCCAAGCCTGATCCTACAGAGTAACAATCTAGATATCTGGCTGACAATGCAGAAAGTTGCACACAAACAGCAGAATAAATCAAATCCAACTAATTACTGCCCAAATCAGCCCATTCTCAATCATCAGCAAAGTAAGAAAGGTGTTACAACGTTATCAAGTGGCACCTACCTAGTTTAGGTTCATGGGACCTGATCTTGTCAAAGCCTTGGTCCAACCATGGACAAAAACACTAAATTTCAACAGTAAAATTGAGAGTGACTGCCCTTGCCATTAAAGAACCCTGGTAAAATTGAAGTCATAAGATTCAAGAGGAAGAGATCCAATGGAGGAATTCATATCTCATACAAAGGAGGATAATTGTGGTGGTTGGAGGTCAATCATCCTAGCCCCAGTACAATACCGCAGGAGATCCTCGGGCTTGTCCAAGCTCCAAACGTATTCAGCTGCCTTCATCAATGAACTTCCTTCTATCACAAGTGAGGATGATCATTTGCTTTTACAATTCTAAGCAAGTAAAGTGGTCCATACTGGTTTCAAGGAAATAAATGGGGAATGGGATTATGGGGATTGTTCTAAGAGCTGGCATTGACTCAATGGGTCAAATGGTCTCCTGGTATGTTATAAGGAAATATGGAATAATATGGAAAGATGGAGTTTTAATTGAGGTATATAAAATTATGAGCAGTCAAGATAGGGTAAACATAAAGTACATACTTAATTTTGTAGAGGGTTCAAAAACCAGGAGATATAGATTTAAATTAATTGGCAGAAGTATTACAGGGGAGATAAGGAAAAATCATTTCACCCAGAGAGTGGTAGGGGTCTGCAACTCACTGCCTGAAAGGATGACAGAGGCAGAAATAGTCAATGCATCTAAACAATACTTGAAGAGCCCCAGTCGGCAGGGTTATGGAATTGTACTGGAAAGTGGGATTAAACTGGGTATCTCTTTTTAACAAGATGGTCTGAATGGTCTCCGTCTGTGTCATAAGTTTTCTATAATTCAACGTTCAGATAGCTGGAGGAAGTTGGTGGTAGGAGACTTAGCGAGGGATGAATGGCTTCTGGTTAAGGAAGATGGAGATCTCCGGCAGGATATGGAGGTGTAGAGGGATTGGACATCCATGGTGAAACTGATGTGACCGTGTAACTGGCCGAGGTCATTAGAGATGTAGGTGGGAAGAGAGTTTCTGAAGAGAGAAAAAAATAAAAGTCATTAGGCCAAGAAAAGGTTGATATGATGGGTGTACCAGGGCAATTCTGTCTGTGGATCTTGGAGAGGAGGTAGAAGCAACCTGTGTTTGGCTGGATGATGTCCGAGTCTGAGGAAATCCGTAGCTGCATAGAACTCAGCAGTTCTGCTGAAGATAAGGTCAGTTATTGTCGAAAGAATGACGGTCTGATGTTCAGTGGTGGGGTGAGGATCCTGAGGAACAAACGAGGAGGTATCAGAAAGTTGATGTCCAGCCCCCAGAAGGTGCAAATCAGTTTACCAAACAACAATGCCATTGCCCATGATTGTTTGCTTAAATGACAAAGTTTGTGTTGATCCTTAATGAACAGTGCAGTGAGTTCAGAATGGGGGAAGGTTAGAGGGGGCAGGGAATGGAATAGAAAAACTGAGAAAGTGGATGTCATGCTGGCATTTTGCAATTAGCAGTCGGTGGGAGGGGGTGCAGATCAGAGGTCAGGGAGAGAGGCCCAGGCAATCAGCAATTGTGACAATGAGTGAAAGAGTTCCCTGCAGGGGTGATGACCTCTGGCCAATGACCTGGACATGGAGGTAAAGAAGGCAGAAGAATATATCATCACATAAGTTCAAAATTCATTAAAGTGGGGATGTAGGGAGATGGACTTGAGTCTTTCACCGCAATGTGATTTAGATCTGAGTGTGAAAGATCATAAGGGATAGTAAAAGCATGACAAGGAATGTGATTGGAAGGAAAGGTGAGATCAGAGGGAAGGGATGGAGAAGAAATAGTTGGAGGGGCATTTGTATGCAAGGACGGCTGAAACTTGCATTTGGGAGAGTTGCAATTTTCTCTTCTTCTATGAGGCTACTCGTTCTTCCAGGGAACTTAGTGTCATTAAAAAAACAATGTGCAATTTATGGCTTCCTCTAAAATTGTAAAGAGTATAATAAGCTTCAAATTTTGGGGTGAGATAGATAGTTAGTCAACTTAGTCAACACAGTCTAAGTTATTATCCTCTTTAAATACAGTGGTCATGTTTTAAACCTCATCAGTCTTCAATCATTTTGTTCAGACAACAACCTGAAAATTCTTTTCCTTATCTCCTTTAAATTCCCGAAGTTTATATCATGTGATCCAAGAAACTTGTTATTCTTCATTCTCCTTAACTTATCGATTGCACACCATATTCAAGGGACCTCTACTATTAGTGATGTTTACAACAAATGAATTTTGGTTAGTATTTTATTCTGTAGGAATTACATGACAAGTACCTGTGGGATTGTTCAACAAAAATTGGTTGCAGTTTTTTAAACCCAGCACTTAGAAATTGTATTGTATAATCTAATTACTCTTCCATGTCAACAGATATAGAGTAAAAATGTCCTGTTACCTTTGCCTCTGATCATCTTACATTATTTTTCCTCATTCTCCCCTGACCTTTTTTTTTGTTTTTCATGCACCTTTTCTCCTTCCCTTTGCCTCCACTAGTCTCCCCTAACACCCTTATATCCCTGAGCTTGTGTCAATTCTGATTCCACTTTCCTGTGTGTCCTTTTCTTGATCTAACCTCAATTTTAACTAGATTTCTGACAGGAATAGAACAGGAACTGACAAAATGTTTGATATGTACATCATCTGATTTAACACATTACTGAAGTCAATGGACAACTTGGGTAACATGTGAATTGGACTTCCAATCCAAACAGTTCCCATTCCTAGCAGTAGGATTGTTAAAATCTTAAGTCCTGTTGCTTGTGAATTGCTACTTCCTTGGTATGCCTCTCCTGCAAATTCCATCATTGTACGTCTCTATCATAATCCTTTTTCACGTTGTTTGCTTGCTATACATCTGCCTCTTCTTTCTCTCTCTATATTTCATACTTTCATTTCACCGCTCCAGGAATTAAGATGGTGGAATGGCTTCAGAAAAATACTCAGTCACAGAATCTGTTTACAGAAGCCCATTCAGCCCATCCTGTGTGTACCAGTTGCTGCTGATGAAACTAAAATCAATTTCCCTATTTTGGTGCTTCTTCAAAGTCCTGCAGAACACTGTCAAAAATTATACTGTTTCTAGAAATACCAATATTAATGGGTAATATATTTTTCTTTCTTAACCAACTCTATTGCTGGACTATTAAAATAATTTAGTGGTATAATTCTAAAAACAATCCACTATCCAATTGTTTGGAAATCTCGATGGTACGATATCTGGCTCATCAGGGCCCTAATTGCTGTACTCTCTTTAACACACCAGGGCCCTGGTTCCTGCACTCCTTTCAGCACACTGGGGCCCAGGTTCCCACACACCCGTGAAAGTCACCAGGGCCCATTTCACACATTTCCTTAAAACTCACTAGGGCTGTTTTTCCATATCCCTTTAAACTCACTGGGGCCTTGTTTGGCAAGGTCCTTTGAAACTCACCTGATTTTGATTCCCATGCTCCATTTAAACATACCAGGGCCCAGTTTCTTGTGATCCCATTAAACACACCGGGTTCACTGGAAAATGTTTTATATTATTGCATAACATCTAAAACAAAAATAAATTAAAAGTCTTTTACAGTAGTACAGTTAAGTACTGATAATCCGGCCTCTGTGGAAATCCTGATGGTTTGGCATCTAGCTCATTCATTGGTCTGGAGGGTGAGCTGGGGGTCCAGAATGCAAGCAGGGTGTGCACCAGAATATGGGGCCTGGAGTGAGCCTGGGACTGGGATCTAGACTGGATGTGTGACTGGATGTCTGGGCTGGGTGTGTGACCGGAGCTGGGGTTGGGATCCGGAACACCAGGGGTCAGGAACATGGGTGGATTTGCAGCCGGAGCCAGAGTCCAGAGTGCTTGTATATTTCCCACTCCCTTTGAAATCACTGCATTCACTGGAAAATTTATTGTACCACTGTATAACGTGTAAAAAAGTGTGAAATAAAAGTTTGAGACACAAGAAATTCTGCTGATGCTGGAATCTGGAGCAATACACAAAAAGTGCTGGAGGAACTCAGCAGGTCAGACAGCATCTGTGGAGGGCAATAAACAGTCAACGTTTCGGGTCGAGACCCTTTATCAGGACTGGAAAGGAAGAGGGCAGAAGCCAGAATAAGAAGGTGGGGGAGGGGGAGGAGCACACACCGCAGGTGATAGGTGAGTTCAGGTGATAAAGTGTGTTCGGGTATTAATAGCAGTAAAGTGCAATAGTCTGGAAAATCTTATCAGTCTGGCACCACCAAAGTCCCACGGGTGCCAGATTATTGGAGTTTTACTGTTTAATAAACAAGGAGAGAAACTAAACATATTAATAATGCAAAACTGTTCTTTTTCGAAAGCATGAACTGGTACATCAACATCATGGACAAGGAGCTGATAAACTGGATTCCAAACAGCGAAACCTCAGCAGGGTCGAGGAGAGCTGTCAACTGTGGTTTAATGATAACAATCTATTTCCACTAACACAATGGATACTGGGTTAGTGTCCTTTCTTATAACCTCGTCGTACAAAAAGAAAACACATGAGATTATGGGCTTGAGGCCAGAGCCCAGAAGACCTTGATTTCTATTGGAGATTCATCACAATATAGTAGAATTTATAGGAGGTATTCAACAAACTCTGAAACATTTTCCATAAAAACAAGGGGGAATACTGCAATAGGTCCAGCCTAATTCCAAACCCAACCCAACCAGAATGCAATCAAAAATCTCGTGTTGGCTGACTAGAGAACAAGCTTGAGCAGTCAATTCCCCGTCCCTTCCCTTCAACTGTCAAGTGAAAGATGATTGAAGCAAACTCACACACACGTCATTCTGTGCACTTTAGGCTGAAGTCAGTGGAAAGTCAGAGCATCAGACAAAAAGGCGTAAGATTAGCTATGATTGGTGGAGCAGGCTCAAGGGGCCAGTAATTCTAAATTTAAAATTCTACAGAAAACAAATTAAACAGTTTTACATCAAAATATTATTTTAGTAGGGAGAAACAATGCATTCAGCAATGTCCTTATGTTGTAAATAAATCATTCATATGGAATATGGTCTGACTGCTTGGTTCTGATTGTAAAGGACTGGACAGTTAAAGATATGAACACAAGAAGAGAAGAAATAGGAGCAGAGGCCAAATGGCCCCTCGAGCCTGCTCCATTATTCAGTAAAGTCATGGCTGATCTGATCTTTGGCCTCAACTCCATTTTAAAGCCTGATCCCCATAAGCTTGATTTTCCCTGCAGTCCAAAATGTCTCATCCTTCAATATACTTAATGGTTCAGTATTCACAGCTCTCCAGGGTGGAGAATTGCAAAGATTTTCAATCCTAGAAAAGAAGAAATTCCTCCTCATGTCACCTTTAAGTGCTGACCTGTTACCTTTCTCTTTCTAAGCTCCTCCACCAATGGAAACATCCTCACAACATCTAACCTGTCAATTCTCCTGAGTCTTCTGTTTAATAACATCACTTCTTCTTTTCCAGAGAGCTTTGACCCGTTCTGTTCAATCTCTTCAGAAATCAACCCACTCAGCTCATGAATCCATCCTGTGAACATTCACTGCACCATACTTAAGGCAAATAAAGAGATCAAAACTGCATGCAGCACTCCAGGTTTGTTCACACCAAAGCCCAGTACAGTTGTAGCAATATGTCCTTACTTGCTTCATACCCCCAGCAATAAAAGCCAACATTCCATTTGTCTTCTTAATTACTTGCTGTACTTAGATTCTAACTTCCTTAATTTCTTGTAAGAGGTCACTCAGATCTCTCTGAACACCAACATTTAATCATCTCACACCATTTAAACGATATCCTGCTTTTCTGTCTTCCTGCCAAAGAAGATGACTTCATATTTTCCCACCTTATACACCATCCATCATCTTTCATCCAAATTGGCTCCCATTTATCTGTACTGCTAGTTCCATCCTCAGAGAACTTTAATACACTTGCTGGACACAATTGCTCTTTCATATTACCATACTGATTTTACTAATTATGTTCTAAATGTTCTGTTATTACTTCCTTAATATTGAATCCAGTATTTCCATGGCAATTGGTGTTAGGCTAACTGGCCTGGTGATCACTGTTTTAAAGAAGGTATTTAGATGTTCAAGAAAATGTTAGGTGGTGTAAACAGAAAATATGTGAAATATGTGAACTGCAGCACAGTGGGATGGCTATTAGATTTTGTTGCCTCACAGCACCTGACACTCAGTTCAATCCTGACCTCGGATACTGTCTCTGTGGAGCTTGCAGGTTCTCCCTTGTGACCACATGGGTTTCCTCCAGGTGCACTAGTTTCCTCCCACATCACAAAGATGTGTGGGTTGGTAGGTTAACTGGCCACTGTAAATTATCCCTAGTGTTGCAAATGAATGGTAGAATCTGGGGAAAGTTGATGAGCATGTGGGGAGAATAAAAAATGAGATACAGGCTTAGTGAAAATAAGTGGTCAATGGTCATTATCAACTCGGTGAGCCAAAGGGCCTGTTTCCATGCTGTATCTCTTTCTGTCTATGACCCAGCAGGTCAGGCATCATTTTAGAGTCATAGACTTATGCAGCATGGAAACAGGCCCTTCAGCCCAACTCATCCATACCAACAAAGTTGTCTACCTGAACTAGTCCCATTAGTAGAGACACACACAAAAAGTGCTAAAGGAACTCAGCAGGTCAGGCAGCATCTATGGAGGGAAATAAACAGTCAATGTTTCTGGTCAAGCCCCTTCATCAATAGATAGAGACACTGTAGAGACACGAGCAGACAGACAGAGAGTTAACATGTCATTAGGTGGTGTTGAGCAATACAGAAGGGAACTTCTAATCCCACAGTTCACTATGTTATGCAGGAACAACCTTCTTCAGAAATCTACTGGATTCATTTTCTCTTGGTGCTCAACAAGTAAACATAACCAGTGGTGCAGGTCTGGATTTAGCTGGTAAGACAACCTCACATGTGACTGCATGAAAGATTACATCAAGAATTATCAGGGTGAAATTTGGGTCACCATGGTCATTAATGAGTTATATTTTGAGACGCTAGTGTGAAACAGATGACTTGGACAAATTTATTCATACAAAATGTAAAGATATCTCCTACTTTCCTTCAAGGTTTTTCTATTCAGTTGCATATAATGAAGTGGGAAAGCTATTTTGACATTGGACATCATCACAGCCTTTTTCTCAGGTACATACAAAGCACACACTGGAATTTTTTAAGCTCTGAAAACCAAGATCAGAATCAGAATCAGGTTTATTATCACTGACTTATATGTTGTGAAATTTGTTGTTTTGCAGCATCAGTACAGTGCAAAGACATAAAATTACTATAAATTACAAAGTAAATAAATAGTGCAAAAAAAAGGAATAACGTGGTAGTGTTTATGGGCTGTTCAGAAATCTGAGCAGAGGGGACGAAGGCATTCCTAAATCATTGAGTGTGGGTCTTCAGGCTCCTGTACCTCCTCCCCAATGGTGATAAAAAGAAGGGGACATGTCCCAGATGGTGAGGGTCCCTAGTGATGGATGCCACCTTCTTGAGGCATGGATATTAGAATCTTTTTTCTGTGAATATTGTCCAAGAACTTTCATTTTTTTTATCTTGGGTAGTGAGATTAAGTCCAACCTTCTGTTTTGCTTACTTATGTGCATTTTTCCTGTTTCCTCTGGGTGCTCCAGTTGCCTCTCATGTCCCTAAGACATGTGGGTAGATTAACCTGCTACTGTAAATTACCCCTTTGGGTAGATTAGTCGTAAAAGAATCAAAGAGGAGTTGAAGAGAAACTAAGTTACAGAGGTACATGGGAATAAGGAGAGGGGGTACAGGACTGATGAAATTCCTCTGCTGGGAGCTGATATGGACTCGATGGGCCAAATGGTTTCTTCTTATTGTATAAGTAAGTACATGTTAAGTAACATACTCCAGAAGGACAGGGAAAACTAGAGGCTGATGACCACAGGAAATCTAAAGGAATTGATATAAAGAAATACTAGAATTCCAACCACAAATTCCTCCAGGTCCATGTTGTTTCCACCTGAGGTACTAATAAATAAGAAAATTGGAGAGATGTCAATGTTAATGTTCCAAACCTCATTAGCTTTGGAGGTAGTTTAAGGAGGTCTGGAAGAATACTAAAGCTGTAACAAAATAATGCCAATCAGTGGGTCTAATGTCAGAAGGGGGAAGAAAAGAGTAACCACCCATTATCAAGAGAATGTACAATTGAACATTTGTAAATATAAAACCGTCATTGTTTTGATAAGTAGTTAAATAGGTATTTCTTAACAAACCAAATAGGTTCCTTTGATAAAGTCAGCTGAGGTGTTAGGTAGTGATGGACTGATTGACATTGTAAATATATTTTCTGCAAGAGATTGCTAGCTAACATGGAGATGTGTACAACACCATCACTGAATTCTCTCACTGTCAATATCCTGAGGGTTAACATCGACCAGAAACTGAACTGGAGTAGCCATATGTACAATGTGGCTACAAGAGCAGGTCAGTTAGCAATCCTGCGGCAAGTAACTCACCTTCTAACTCCCCAAAGTCTGTCCACCATCTACAAGGCTCAAGTCAGGAGTGTGAAGGAATACTCTCCACTTGCCTGGATGAGTGCAACTTCACAACACTCAAGAAGTTCAACACTCTACAGGACACAGCAGCCTGCTGATATGCACCCCATTCACAACCATTCAGTCACTCCACCACTGACACACAGAAGCAGCAGTTTGTATCATTTATAGGATCCAGTGCAGCAACTCACCAAGATTCCCTAGACAGCACCTTCCAAACCCATGACCCCTACCAGCTGGAAGGACAAAGGCAACAAAAATATTGGAACACCACCACCTGGAAGTTGCCCTCCAAGACACACATCATCCTGACTTGGAAATACTGTATATCGCCATTCCTTCACTGTCACTGGGTCAAAATCCTGGAACCCTCTCTCTAATGACATAGTTGGTACACCCACACCTTAAGGACTGCAGAAGTTCAAGAAGGCAGATCACCACCACCTTTTCAAGGTATTTAGGGATGGACAATTAAATGTTGGCTCAACCTGCGAAACTCACATCTCTTGAATGTATAATTAAAAAAAAGATGCCTCATAGAATGGATAGGAAACTGGCTGAACAATGGAGGCAAAAACTTGGGATAAAAGTGACATTCTGAGATTGGTGAGCATGAGCACTGGGGTTGAAACTAAGGCTGTAACTCTTCTTTCTTTACCTAAATGATTGAGTGAATAAAGTAGGCCCAGCTGTGGTTTGCTCACATTCGTCCATCTATGTGAGATGATGGATAATCAACTTTCAAACTTTGGTGAGACATCACTTCTACTGATTAATAAGTAAACCAATTCTGAAAAGAGAGTCTGCCACAAGTACCACAGCTGAAAGTGTACTTTTGTGATGATGCTGGATGACCAATGACTCTGTGTTCTAGATTACTGTGCCAGTGTCTACCAGATACAGAGCTGTTGAAACCAATGACTGTCTGGTCCAAAGCCTTCATTGTCATTTGTTTCTGTCATCAGCCACAGTTTCCCTTGTCATAATCTATGTCGTAGGCTTTCATTTTCCTTTTACTAATAATCTTTGCACCTTGAGCTACCAGTCTTTTGGGTCGAACTACCTCCATATTCAAGTGCAAACTTGAGGATGCAACCCTCTTTCAATCTGTCCACATGTCCTATCCATTGAAGTCTTCCTTGCTTGTCAAATCCTGGGATGCTTGGTATTTTTATTTCTGAGAGGATGATTGTGTTGGAAAACGTTTCCTTCCATGAGTTATCAAGAATATGCCATTGATTTTAAAGATGGAAGTTTCTGATGTTCTTTTCAGGTAGCTGCATAAAGTCTAAGCTCTAATGCCTGTTAGAATCCACTATTGCTATACTTCATACTTAAAAGATTCACAATGAGTCCAGTCTCCTATTTAGAGATGTTTAGATCTTGCAATCTTGTGGATGTAGAATATCAGATTCTGACTGTAACAATACATTTCTCCTGTATTTCTGAAATATATCACATCAAAGCCTGTAGGTCTAGTCAGAGGACATATATCTGAACATTATCTGGCTTGACAATGAAAGAGGGAAAGGTTCTGGACCAGAAGGAGGAACAAAGAGGGATGCCCTAAAATAGTTCTCAGCCTTCAGAAGAATAACTCATGATGGAAGAATCAAGACTTCAACACCTGCATAAGCTGTGCCTCATCATCTGAGGTCTGCAAGAAACCAGGTGGCATGAGTGAATTGCATAACCATGATAGTTTCTATATTTTTGGTGTGTGAGTAATAAATTTTCACTTGGACTACACACTGGAGTCTGAACCCCAGTGAATCAAATAATTAAGCTTAAAGGGGATTTTTACACAGACATACAGAAATATGCTAAGAATCCAAACTTTACAGAGAAGAATCCTAATGCTGTATGCCCGTTTTGTTAATTAGCCAAAGTTGGTAGCTGTCTTTCCACTGTACATACTCTGTTGATCATTGAGAGAAATGTTGTCAGTCACAATGGATGCAAGGTAGCAAAATTTGTTGACTGTTTCCAGTAGAATGTTGTTGAGTCTGATCACAAGCCTTGTCACATAATTATAGTTTCAATGACAGTAATAGTAGGGGAGAAGGCAGTGCAGCATGATAAAGACAGTACATTAACCACTGAACCTAATCTTCTATCCTGTGCAACATCATCGGCATGGAGAAGTTCTTTTGTCAGGATTTGCTGCATTTATGTATCAGCTCTGAGTCTGATCAGAGTGAAAAGCTTTCCCAATGACCATATATAAAGATAGGCTCCACCCATGTCCGTAGGGAAAGCGTAGTCAGGAGCTCAGGGAAAAAGATGCACCAAAATGAGAAGAGGCCAAAACATAGCCCTGAATCACCCTTCTCTTCATCTCAAAACTTATCAGAATTAAAATCATCAAACTGTATGATGCCATGGCTTTAATTGATGCAGAAGTATAATGTTGCAAATGGTTATATCTATAGGTTAAATGAAAGTAAAAGGTGCAGTTTTAAGGCATGACATAATGCATGTACTTTAGGTGTAATGGGGAGACTTTGAAATACACATTTTAGGACTCCAGATACAGAAGTAATAGCAAGTTAGCTTGTTGATGAAAAGAAATCAGGAACTGGACTTCATTGCATAACATTTTGAGAATTAAAATGAGGAAACTATACTGCAATTATGAAAATCACACTTGAGTATAAAAATTTAGGAAAACCTTTAAATTAAAGAATAGAATTATGATGAGATACTTGGTGAATGGGTATTTTTTCTTTAAGATGCAAAGGCCATCTGATCCAGCTGAGATGTTTACAGTTGTGGGGATGGTTAATAGGCTAGAGAGAGAGTAATCCTTCACTCTCATAGGAGACCTCATAACAAGAAGATTTTTTTAACTTAAGTAGAACTGGGTAAAAGTAAACCCAGAGAAAACTTACTTAGACAAGGAGAAAAAGCACATGGTCCCAGCTGGCCCTTGGATACAAAGTAAATCAAGGTATTGAAAGAAGAGACAGAAGCTCAACTGGGACAAAGGTGCATAACAATGTTTGAAGAAAAATCAAGCTGTAAAACTGGATTGTTCAGTGCCAATTTTAGGCATTGTGGAAGCCAATTTGGCTGGAGTTTCAACCATGAATCGCAATTGCGCAATTGTGGTATGCCTCATACCACGTGTCAAATCCACACAAGTTAGAATTATGCAAAGTGGACAGTTGGTATTGTTTATGCTCCTATGATGGTAACTTGATGCTTGTTCTGCCAACTTGAGTCCTGTTAGCAGAGCCAACATATGCTGTTAGCTGCATTCTGGAAAGCTAATCTGAACAGCATAAAGAGCCTCCACCACATATTCCATTTAAAGAATTCTCAGTTACTTAAATAGTAATAACAAAAAATGATGAAGACGTTCAACAGATCAGGCAGCATGATGGATGATCCTTCATGTGGATTTTCAATAATTCCTCAGTTACTTATAGGCTTGTTAGGTCTTGGGTAGGCAGTGCATCCTTTTTTGAGAATTTTCTTCAATGATTTTGGAAATCTGAGGTGATGGCACATTTTGTCCCAAAAATAGATGATTTGATTGTGGTTCCACTGTTTTTCCAGCATGATTACGAGCGGGATGAAAGGGTCTGAAGGCTAGACCTCTTTAGAGGAGGATATTAAAGGAACTAGGAGTGGAAGGATCTGGAGGAGGGCCTGTTCCCCAAAGTATTTTCGGATCAATGACTGTACTTCCAAATTACAGAGGAGTAATGTGTTGATTCTCCAAGCTGGTAGTTACTGAGATCAGCCAGGTTACAGGCAAAGCTCCAGTCACAGAGCCATGCTTGAAACACTCTGCGGCAACAGGAAAGTTAGTGATCACTCTCAACCTCATGCCCGCTGGCTCATTTCAGGTATCTGTTGATGGCGCTTGTCACTTGTCCTGGTTTGCAGCCCATCACTGCATTTCACGCAGGGTGTCATAACAAGAAGAGGAGATTTCTTCTCCTTGGGCAGTGTAGGCACACTGATTTGCCCTATGGCTGAAGGAGAAAAACAAATCCACCTGGCAGGAAGGCCTCCTTACTGTTTACTTACATATCATGACCCAGAATGAAACCATTCAGCCCATCAGATCCTCACCACCTCATAGGAGGGGGAAAAGGGCTCTGGCTGGGAAGTCCTCAGTAGAGTTTCCCAAATCTTCCAGGAGCCACACTCCTATCTGCAACTTTCCAAAGAACAATGCATCAGGAGACTAAGGTTTTCTTAGTCAGTGGTGAAAGACATCAGTCACCTTCTCCAGGCGAAGCACTCTGCCTGTAAATATTAAAACCATTGTCACCCTGAACTTTGTAGTCTCTTTTCATGTCATGCCAGAGATTCATGTAAGTCATTTATCAGACTTTGCTGTTCATTACACATATGGGGCATTATGGAGACTCAGGAAAAGGGGAATTCAGCTCCTACTCTTTAAGTGGAGAGCAGCAAGTGTCATAGGCAGCAGGATTTACCAGGATTGTGGACTTCCTGAAGATCCAAGGAGTGATAAATGTGTGAAGCAGAGCTCCTCATGAACTGAGCATGCAGATTATGCATGACACCGCTCCCAACCTAACAAAAAAATCCTCATGGTCAACACCATTCTTCTAGGAAGCTATGTGTTACCCATGAGGCAGTCTACTGTGTCTGCTACATTGCAGCCGCTGACCCATAAAGATGGATGCCCACTGGGAGCTAAAAGACTATCCCCTAATGCTTGTCTCCTTACTCTCAACCAGGATCCTTGCTATTGTTTGGATCTGGTTGTTTTCAAATCTGCGGGTTCTTTTCAGAAGTCCAAGAATGAGTTGAAAAACAACTTGGTGATTCACAAAGTTTTATTGCAAAAGTTTAAAACAAAAAAACAGTCACAGAGCACATGGCACTAGCTTTACTACTAGGAGATGAGCCAAGACAAAGGAACTAAAATGAGCTACGGCCAGGGGGAAGAGAGCAAGAGAGGAGAGAGAGCAAGAGAGGAGAGAGAGCAAGAGAGAGATAGAGGCAAGAGAGAGATAAGCAAGAGAGTGATTAACAAAAAACGACACCTTTTATACCTGAGATAAGAGGTACTCCTTAGCTAACAATAGTCCAATTGGAAAACCTATAAAATACCTGTGGCAAAACCAACCAATGAGAAGACACGTATTCACCTGATGGACAAACCAATAAGCTAAAAAGTGGTTATACTTTGTACAGCCACTTGAGGTGTATTAAACACTATACATGTTAAAAAAAACTACTTAAAACAGTCGAATCCAACATTATGATGGACAACACAGTTAAAATCACAACTACAAGCCCATGCTCAGTGCCACCTACATTCTCAAGATGGGAGTCCACAGCTTGCACTGCTCATTGCCCTGCACTAGTCAGCAGTCAGGGTCTCATGCTTTGTCATCACTAGTTGTATCCTCCACGATCTGGACATCATGAGGGCATGGCCTTTATCCACTTTGCATCAGGAGAAAGAGAAAGAAGGTGGCAGAAAGTAATTCTGGACATGCTGAGAGGACGTGCCTTTTTCATGCTCCTCTATTCCAGAGCCCAAACAGAGAAGTAATCCTTGCTCCAATGTCTCAAGACTTTGCAACTATATGGACTTGGAAGTTTAAAGTGGAAGTTATTAGTTAAGAAAAGAAAGAGAGAAAACAGGGAACTATGGGCTAGTTAGCCTGACATCAGTAGCAGTGAAAACAATAGATCTAGTATTACAACACAAAAAGCACTGGAGGAACACTGCAGGTCAGGCAGCATCTATGGAGACACAAAAGACTGCAGATGCTTTAATCTGGAGCAACAAAAAAAGCACTGGAGACACAAGATCTATTATTACTTAAAAATAATTTAGGATTGGGTAGAGTTGGAATGGATTAATGAAAGGGAAATCGTGTTTGACAAACCTGATCAAGTTTTTTGATGTTGTAACTAGTTTAATGGTAAGAGGGAAGCCAATGGATGTGGAAAGTATTTAGACTGTGACCAGAGCTTTGATAAGATGCCACACAAGAGATCATTAAACAAAACTACAGCGCACAAGTGATGAAAAATCAAAAATAAAACTGCTGATGCTGAAAATCTGAAATAAAAACAGAAAATTCTGGAAACATTCAGAAGGTCAGGCCACATCCATGGGTAGAGAAACAAGCAGACTTCTATTTTTATATTAGAGCAAATGGGATTGGAGATAATATACAGGGCATTGATAGGTAGACAGAGAACAAAGAGTAGGATTAAATGGATCATTTTTAGGTTGGGAGGTGTAAACCAGTGGGGTGCCACAGGGACCAGTATTGGGGCCTCAACTTTATACATGGAGTCATGGAGTCATACACCATGGAAACAGAACCTTCAGACCACACTGAACATCAAGCACCTATTTACACCACTTTCCCATCAACTCCCACCAGATTCTACCACTGACTACACACCAGGGGCAATATATAGGGACCAGTTAATCCATCAACACACATGTCTTTGGGATACGGGAGGAAACCCAAATGTTCTCAGGGAGAATGTCTAAACTCCACACAGATAGCGCCAGTGGTCAGGATTGTACATGGCTCGCTGGAGCTGTGAGGCAGCAGCTCTACTAGCTCTGCCACTGTTCTGCTCCAAAGCTACACTACCTATAACAATGAACTGGATAGGACGACCTAGTGTATAATATCCAAATTTGCTGATAGTATATCCAAGTTTGATAATCAAAAGCTGGCTGGTAGGGTGAGTTGTGAGAACACAGAGGCTTCAGAGCAACACATACAGGCTGAGTGAAGGGACAAGGTCATAACAGAACATAATGTGAAAAATGTGAAATCACCCACTGGTAGATACATAAAAAGGCAGAGTATTTTGTAAATAGTGAGAGATTGGAAAGTGTTGGTGTTCAGGGAGACCCTGGTGGTCTTGCACATGAATCACTGAAAACTAACAAAGAAATACAAACAGTATGATGACTTTATTAGAGAGGATTTGGGTACATGTAGAAATTATACAGGGCATTATTGAGATCATATCTGGAATTAATGCTCAATCAGTGAGGATTGGTAAAAACATTGTCTCCTCACTGACCATCAACAATGGTGCACCTCAAGGCTGTGTGCTTAGCCCCCTGCTCTACTCTCTATACACACATGACTGCGTGGTTAAGCACAGCTCCAATGCCATATACAAATTCGTCAACAACATATGTGGTGATCAGTCTGCGCACAAGAGTGAGATAGGACACCTGGTTGAGTGGTGCCACAGCAACAACCTCTCACTCAACATCAGTAAAACTAAAGAGCTGATTGTTGACTTCAGGAAGGGGAAGGAGGGTGAACATGCACCAAATCGACATGGGGCACTGGCAGTGGGGAGAGTCAGCAGCTTTAAATTTCTGATCGTTAACATATCAGATCACCAGTCCTGGGCCCAGCACATAAGATGCAGTCACAAGGAAGGCGCACTAGCGACTTTACTTTCTAAGGAGGTTAAGGGGTTCAGCTTGTCACTGAACACTCTAACAAACTTCTACAGATGTACTGTTGAAAGTATCCTGACTGATTGCATCATGGTCTGGTACAGCAATTTGAATGTGCAGGAATGTAAGAAGCTCCAGAGAGTAGTGGACTCAGCTCAATACATCACTGACAAGTCCCTCCCCACCATCGGTAGTAACTCAAGAAGGCAACATCCATCATCCATCATCAAAGATCTCACCATCTGAGCCATGCCATCTCGCAGGCACAATTGGGCAGGAGGTACAGAAGCTTCAAGTCCCACACCACCAGGTTCAGGATCAGCTACTTCCCTTCAACCATTCGGTTCTTGAACCAACCAGCACAACCCTAATCACTACAGTATAACAACACTATGACCACTTTGATCACTTTGCATTAAAATGGACTTGTTTTTGTTCTAATTGTGTTCTTTCTTGTAAAAATTGTGATGCAGCTGCAAATAAGTTTTACATTGCACCTGCACATACATGTACATATGACAATAAACATGACTTTGACTGGAAATATTGTGCTGGTTTATTCTCCCTTTCTAAGGAAGGATTATACTTATAATAGGAGTGCAAAATGGATTCACTGGGTTTATTTCTGGAATGGAAGGGGGGGCATTGTCCTATGAGGAATGATTAAGCAAAATGGATTTCTACTGTACTTTCACGAGTTTAGAAGAATGAGAGATGATCTCATTGAAACACACATAATTCTCACAGGGCTTGATAGAGTAGATGCTGGGATTATATTTCCCTGCCTAGAACTAGGAGTCACGGGCTCAAAATAAAGAGTCAGTCATTCAGGACTGATATGTGAAGAAATTACTTCACCCAATAGGTAAAGAACCTTTAGAATTCCCAAGGGAGCTGTGGAGGGTCAATCTCTGAGTATATTAGAGACTTATGGATGTTTGGATGTTAAGAATATCATGGGATATGGGAGTCAAGGTGTACAGGAAAGTGGCACTGATGTAGAAAGTCATCTGTGATGTTACTGACAGGCAGAGTAGCTGTGAGGTTGAATGGTCTTCTCCAGCCTTTATTTTTTATGTTCTCACATATCACACTAGTTCCTAACAATAACCCTTTGTATTAAGAGGAAGTGTCACCATTTCACCTAGATATTTAACAGCATTCCTTTTGCCAATTCTCCAAATACTATCATCTTGGAGTTTACTTTCAACCTGTAAATTACCTGCACAGTGGGCACTCATCCATATTAATCCTACCTTCTAGCACTTGGCCTATAGCCTTCTCTACCTTGGAGATTCAAGTGCTCATCTAGACACTTGTTAAATGCTGTCAGTAATTCTGCTTCCATTGCTCTCTCAGGCGGTGTAGTCCAGGTACTCACCACTCTCTGGATGAAAAAGGTCCCCCCTCAGGTAATTCAACTCTTTACTCCACAGGCTATTCCACCATCTGCTGAAACAGCAAGACAGGATAGGTGAAGAAAAGGACACAGTTCTTCTTTGTTTTATGCTATCCCTGTAAACCCAGTTTGATTATATTCAGGAAGTGCCATTTTTCCAGATAGACCAAAACTCCCTTAATCCAGCACATTCGGGACTTTGGTTGTACCAAACTAGCAGATTTTCCAGACCATCAGATGTTATTCCATTAATGCTCCTTCACATATATAATTAACATTTTCTTTAAGTGTACACTGTAGAATAATACTGTAGATAGTGAATCCTAGGTTTAAAGGGAGTGCGGATAATAAGACCCCAGTAAGTTTAAAGGGAGCATGGGAAACAGAACCAGGTAGGTTTCGAGGAAGTGCAGTGAACAGTTTAGAATTTAAAAAGAGAGCTCGGGAACCAGGACTCTGGCGAGTGGCTGGGAAAGGGGGTGTGGACTGGTCCCCCATGAGTGTCCAGGAGCGCAGCAAACTTTACTTGGACATCACAAATTGCACCAGTCCATTTGCCTCATTCCTTTCTTTTGCCAGAGCTAGATGCCGAACCATCAGCATCTGAGATAGTGGATTATCGGAGTTTGACTGTATTTGTTTTTCTAGATGGGCTACAACCCTAGTCAGCTCAAAAGGGCAAAATTTATTCATTTCTGCACAAACAAGGAATTAGGCTGTGGCACAATATGGCTTAAAACACCACCTTTAGACTTAACTGGTATTGCATAATAGGTATGGATTATAATAAGTGGCAGATAATTAGGGTAGGTTGCTGGATTATTTTGATTCAAACCAAAGCATTCTGCCACAAACCTGATCCTGGACTGGACCAATTTCATCGTTCAAACAAACAGGTAGAGAGGCTTTGGGGAAGGAGAAGCAGAATACAGGCTATGAAAGTAGTAAGGTAGATGGACTGAAGTGTGTTTACTTAAATGCAAGAAGCGTCAGGAATAAGGGGGATGAACTGAGGGCTTGGATAAGTATGGGGGACTATGATATCGTGGCTATTACTGAGACGTGGCTGACGTCAGGAGAGGAGTGGATATTGAATATTCCTGGTTTTCGGTGTTTTAAGAGGGATAGGGAAGGGGGGAGAAGAGGAGGACGGGTGGCGATACTGGTCAGGGACACTGTTACGGCTGTGGAAAAGATGGATGTTGTAGAAGGATCATCTCTAGAGTCTGTATGGGTGGAATTAAGGAACAAGAAAGGAGCAGTTACTCTACTAGGAGTATTCTATAGGCCCCCCGGTAGCAGTAGAAATATAGAGGAGCAGATTGGCAGGCAGTGTTTGGAGAGAAGCAAAAATAACAGAGTTGTTATAATGGGAGACTTCAACTTCCCAAATATAGACTGGAACCTGCTTAGTGCCAAAGGTTTAGATGGGACGGAATTTGTTAAATGTGTCCAGGAGGGATTCCTGAAGCAGTATGTTGACAGGCCGACTAGAGGGAATGCCATGTTAGATCTAGTTTTAGGAAATGAACCGGGACAGGTGAAGGATCTATTGGTGGGTGAGCATTTGGGGGACAGTGACCATTGCTCCATAACCTTTAAAATTGTCATGGACAGGGACAGGTGCAGAGAGGACAAGAGGATTTTCAACTGGGGAAGGGTGAACTATGAGGCTATAAGGAGAGAACTTGGGAGTGTAAATTGGGATGTCCTTCTTGAAGGAAAATGTACCATGGAGATGTGGTCTGTGTTCAGGGATCTTATGCAGGATGTTAGGGATAAATATGTCCCGGTGAGGCAGAGAAGGAATGGCAGGGTGAAGGAACTGTGGGTGACAAGAGAGGTGGAACGACTTGTTAGGGAGAAGAAGGTAGCGTACGTGAGGTATAAGCAGCAAGGTTCAGACAGGGCCCGTGAGGAATATAGGGTAGCGAGGAAGGAACTTAAGAAAGGGCTGAGGAGAGCTAGAAGGGGACATGAAAAGGCTTTGGCTAGTAGGGTTAGGGAAAATCCCAAGGCCTTTTTCAAGTACGTGAAGGGTAGGAGGATGGCTAGGGTGAAGGTAGGTCCGATTAAGGACGAAGGTAGGAGAATTTGCCTGGAGGCGGCGGAAGTGGGAGAAGTTCTCAATGAGTACTTCTCTTCGGTATTCACCAGGGAGAGGGGTCTTGATGACGCGGAAGGGAGTGCTGGTAGGGGTAATGTTCTCGAGGTTGTAGATATCAAGAGAGAGGATGTGTTGAAGTTGTTAAATAATATTAAAACAGATAAATCTCCGGGGCCTGATGGGATTTTCCCCAGGCTGCTTCGAGAGGCTAGGGAGGAGATCGTTGAACCGCTGGTAAGGATCTTTGAGTCCTCGTTGTCCACGGGGATGGTGCCGGAGGATTGGAGGGTTGCGAATGTTGTCCCCTTGTTCAAAAAAGGTAATAGGGATAGGCCAGGGAATTATAGACCAGTGAGTCTCACGTCTGTGGTGGGTAAGCTGTTAGAAGATTCTAAGGGATAGGATTTATGAACACCTAGAGAATCATGGACTGATTAGGGACAGCTAGCATGGCTTTGTGAAGGGAAGATCTTGCCTCACAAGCCTGATAGAGTTCTTTGAGGAGGTGACCAGGACGATTGATGAGGGCAGTGCGGTGGATGTGGTTTACATGGATTTTAGTAAGGCGTTTGATAAGGTTCCTCATGGTAGGCTTCTTTAGAAGGTCAGAGGCCAAGGGATCCAAGGAAGCTTAGCTGTGTGGATTAGGAATTGGCTTGCATGTAGAAAGCAGAGGGTTGTGGTGGAAGGAGTGTCCTCGGATTGGAAGGCAGTGACTAGTGGTGTCCTGCAGGGATCGGTTCTGGGACCTCTACTTTTTGTGATATTTATAGATGACTTAGATGAGGGGGTGGGAGGGCTGGGTTAGTAAGTTTGCGGACGACACTAAGATAGGCAGTGTTGTGGATAGTGTGGAGGGCTGTCGGAGCTTACAGAGGAATATTGATAGGATGCAGAGCTGGGCTGACAAGTGGCAGATGGAGTTCAATCCGGAGAAGTGTGAGGTGGTACACTTTGAAAGGACAAACTCCAGGGCAGAGTACTGGGTAAATGGCAAGGTACTTGGCAGTGTGGAGGAGCAAAGGGATCTGGGGGTTCATATTCACAGTTCATTGAAAGTTGCCTCACAGGTGGAAAGAGCAGTTAAGAAGGCCAATGGGATGTTGGCTTTCATAAATCGCGGGATTGAGTTTAAGAGCCGTGAGGTGATGATGCAGCTTTACAAAACTCTAGTTAGGCCACACTTAGAGTACTGTGTTCAGTTCTGGTCGCCTCATTATAGGAAGGATGTGGAGGAGTTGGAGAGGGTGCAGAGGAGATTTACCAGGATGCTGCCTGGATTAGAGAGTATTGAATATTAGGAGAGGCTTAAGGTGCTAGGGCTTTATTCACTGGAAAGGAGGAGGATGAGAGGAGACATGATAGAGGTATATAAAATACTGAGAGGAATAGTCAGCGCCTCCTTCCCAGGGCACCAATGCTCAAGACGAGAGGGCATGGCTTTAAGGTTATGGGTGGGAGGTTCAGGGGAGATGTCAGGGGGAGGTTTTTCACCCAGAGAGTGGTTGGTGCATGGAATGCACTGCCTGGGGTGGTGGTGGAGGCAGATACATTGAACAGGTTCAACAGCTTGTTGGATAAGCATATGGAAGAGTGTGGGATGGGGGGATATGCGGGAGGAAGGGGTTAGGTAGTGAGAGGGTGGTTTGATGGACAGCACAACATGGTGGGCCGCAGGGCCTGTTTTGTGCTGTATGGTTCTATGGTTCTATGGTTCAATATTCATAAGTGTTTGTGTTGTGAGAAAAGGTTCTTCCAGGTCTTAAGGGCAGAGGGCTTCAGACACAAGTCTTTGTACTTTAAAAAGGAGAATTTTATTTACAAAGACAAATGCGGGGACAGAATGGATGAGAACGGATGCACACTCGCACACTCTCAAGCAGGAGATCGCGAACGTGAAGGGAATCGCAACGGGGTGAGGTGCACACACACACACAATAACTGGTTACAAATGATCAAGGAATAAATACAATGTTTGAACACCCTGATTCTGGACAAACATCGGCTCTTTGGTCTCGGGAGTCCTTAACTAACTGCCCTGAAGTAGTGCACAGCATACCTCAACATTCTCGGAGAGACAGAGAGAGGGAGAACCAAACATGCAGGACTTTTATACTGCTGGAGGGCTGGGTGATCCAGCAAGGACAAACGTGTTTAAATGGGCCAATGGTAGGTGTGCCCAGGAACAAAAGTGCTCGCAAGGACCAATCCAGGTGGTCCAGCAAGGACAAAGGTGTTTACCTAATGGGTGGGGTGGAGCCAGACCTTGATTGACAATGGTGTCACAGTCACATGACAGCCATGATCTTTCACACTACAGTTTGGTAGGTAAGGGATATGGAAGGTACATGGTAGGTACATAGAGGTGACATTCAGGTCAGCCATGATCTAATCAGATGATTGAAAAGACTTGTGGCTAAATGGACAACTCCTGTGCTATCACAACCATTATGCTGTCCAACATGTTCCATGTGTTGCCAAAATCTTCCTAAAGAGCAGGTGTAAAGAAGCTATCTCTACCTTCTGACCACAAGTTCAATGTTCCAATTAAATTGAGCTTCTGTTGACTTAAGATCAAAGGCTCATGTCTCCACAGTTGAGGGTGTTAATTTCTCTACTTTCCATGGAGGAACAACATTCCTACTATTATCTTCTTTCAGGTCCTCATACTCAGAGTTTCACCCTATAAAAATATTTCTGACAGTCTGTGATGTCCTATGTGAGTGTATCTGAACTGACAGTTAAGCTGCCTATGATGGAGTTAATGAAGATGGAGCAACACACAAAATGCTGGAGGGTCTTGGCCCGAGAGGTCGATTGTCCATTTCTCTCCATGGACGCTGCCTGACCTGCTGAGCTCCTCCAGTGTTTTGAGTGTCGCTCCAGATTCCAGCATCTGCAGTCTCTTGTGTCTTAATGAAGATGAAGTTTTATGCTGTAAAACATGAGCACCCTGAGAACATAAATAAATGCAAGCTTTTGCTAAGTAGCATAGTAAACAGTTGATTTGTAAAATCAGATATTAAAGTAATTAGTACATCAATTAATAATAAATATCGTAGTAGGCAATAAAGACTCACAGACATTGTGTATCGATACAATGAACTGTCCATATTGTAATAAAGACCCCCAATGTCACTGGAATAACAATGGTGTGTGAATAATCAACATGATTATTACTAAACAAACTGGACTGCAGATTAAAGGAACAGATATCCTGCTAGTTTCAAGTACCTTCAGTTGTTGGATGATTTGCATTGTGCTGTGAGAAGCTTCACAAAAACAGAATTCTGCCACCTTAACCTGCCCATAATTTTAATGATAATTCTGTTTTTGGAAATTAATGAACTAGTAAACATACAGGGTGGCACAGGGGCACACAGATGGTAAAGCTGCTGTCTCAGAGCTCTTGTGACCTGGGTTTAATCCTGACCTGCAGTGCTGAATTTAGGGGAGTTTACACATTCTCTCCTTGTTACTGCATGGGTTTCCTCCACATGCTCCTGTTCCTTCCTAGATCCCAAAGATGTGCATGTTGTTAATTGCCCACTGTAAATTTCCCCTAGTGTGTAGTTGAGTGGTCGAATCTTGGAGGTGGGGGATGAAATTAGAATTGGGTTATTAATATCACTTGTACCGAGGTACAGCGAAAAACTTGTCTCACATACCATTCATACAGATCAATTCATTAGACAGTGCATTGAGATAGTACAAGGTAAAATACAGAACGCAGAGTAAAGTGTCACAGTTACAGAGAAAGTGCAGTGTACATTGACAATAAGCTGCAAGGTCATAATGAGGTAGATTGTGAGGTCAAGAGTCCATCTTATCATACTAGGGAACCATTCAATAGTCTTATAACAGTGGGATAGAAGCTGTCCTTGAGCCTGGTGATACTTGCTTTCAGGCCTTTGTATCTTCTGCCTGATGGAAAAGGGGAGAAGAGAGAATATCCGGGTGGGTGGGGTCTTTGATTATGCTGGCTGCTTCACCGAGGCAGCAAGTATAGACAGAGTCCATGGAGGGGAGGCTGGTTTCTGTGATGTGCTGAGCTGTGTCAACAACCCTCTCCAGTTTCTTGCAGTCCTGGGCAGAGCAGTTGCCCATACCAAGCCGTCATGCATCCAGGTAGGATGCTTTCTATGGTGCATCAATAATAATTGGTGAGGGTCAGCAGGGACATGCCGAATTTCTTTAGCCTCCTGAGGAAGTAGAGGCACTGGTACGCTTTTTTGTCTGTGGTACTGCATAGTTGGACCAGGACAGGCTATTGGTGATGTTCACTCCTAGGAACTTCAAGCTCTCAACCCTCTTGACCTCAGCACCGTTGATGTAGACAGGAGCATGTGCACCGTCCCCCTTCCTGAAGTCAATGACCTGCTCTTTTGTTTTACTGACATTGAGGGAAAGGTTGTTGTCATGACACCATGTCACTAAGCTATCTCCTTCCTATATTCCAACTCATTGTTATTTGAGAAACAGCCCACTACTGTGGTATCATCTGCAAACTTGTAGATGGAGTTAGAACAGAATCTGGCCACAGAGTCATGAATGTATAGGGAGTACAGAAGGGGGCTGAGGACACAGCCTTGCCATGGATCTGTCTCGACGGTAGGTAAATTGCAGTGGGTCGAGGTTTTATGGGAGGCTGGAGTCGATGTGTGTCATGACCAGCCTCTCCAAGCACTTCATAATAGTGGATGTCAGAGCCACCGGGCAGAAGTCATAAAGGCACGTTACCTTGTTTTTCTTAGGTACCAGGACGAGATTGAAGCAGGGAGAGGTTAAAAATGTCTGCAAATACCCCCGCCAGCTGATCTGCACAGGATCTGAAGACACGGCCAGGGACAGCATCTGGCCCAGATGCTTTCCATGAGTTCACTATCCGGAAGACTGACCTTACATCCTGAGGGAAGTTAGTGAAAATGTGGGAAGAAGAAAATGAGATCAGTGTAAATGTGTGACTGGTAGTTGGCATGGACCCTGTGGGTCAAAGGGCCACTTTCTGTGCTGCATGAAAACTGCCAAGAAATTAATAGCACAAGTTCCCTTGCAAAGATGCAGTAATTGTTAGTGACTCCCAATCAGCATACCTGGCCAGAAAGTGAACATTTAAAAGTGTAATCCCATTCCATCAAGTTGTGAATCATTTTAGATCTTAAAAGTCAAACAGAACTTTTTTTTCTTCCTTTTCTTTCTGCTATTTCTCTCTCTCCATCCAATCTTTCATTCCCTTTATTACATTCTCTGCAGTTAAATTGGGATTCAATTCAATTATTCCAAATCACCCTTCTTCTCGATATTTCCCACTTGTCTTAACTACACCATCGTCTCACATTTCCAGAAATTTTGTATATAAAACTGAACAATGTATGTGCAAATCCCATTCCAGCAATATCTGAACCAGTATCTTTAATGAGAGGTGTATTTGGCCAGGTAATGGACAATTCACTAAACTACCTACCAGACAGTAGACAAATTGTCTAATATACTCTTTTGTCTTTATTGTTTTCTCAAAAGGAGCCTGTTGCTATTGGATTTCAACAGTTCCTAACTGCTGGATTCTTACACAGTGCTTCGCACAGAATCTCTTGTTCCCTGGTTTCTCACATAGAGCCTGATCTTACGTTCTCACATAGGAACTGCAGGATTCTCAGTCCATCCTCCTGGCCTTGTCCCTGTTTGGTTCTCATATATCCACCTGGTTCATTTCCTGACTTCATTATCCCTGTAGGATTCACATACACTAATTTGGCTGGGTTCCATACCCCTCTTGAGTTTTGGATTCCTGCTGATTTTTCATGGAAAATTTCCTCAATTATATTTTTTTTTCTAGGTTCTACACCCTTACAGAGCTGCCATTTACCCATCTATGTTGAGCTCTCACTGTTCCTTTCTTTTGGAATCCTTATTGTTGCTGGTTTACTTATCCCAGCACACTTACTTGTTGCTTACGTGACTGTGCCAATGCTGGATTTGGTATTACCACTGGCACTCACACACCCTTCTCATGTGGATTTGAATCTCTGGCTTCTTTTATATCCCCAGCAGGAACTCTATGTTAAGTGGGTTTTGTATTTTTGCTGACTGTCTTATCCAAGCTAGGCTTCAACTTCCTCCCAGGTAGTTATTCCAGCATCGTCCCATGGATTCTGGGATCCTACTTTGTTTCTTATCCCAGCCGGGCTACTAGATTGGGTTTCCTAATTGGTTCCAAACGCCACACACTTTCCCCTCCAAAAATCTCAGCTGGAAACTTTATCCCTGCTGGGTTTCTTCTCCCTAGAGGGTTTGGGCAGCCTGTGGCATTCCTTGGCTCTGGAATCCCTCTCGGTTGGCCGTCACAGTTGGTGTTGTAAATCCCCGCTGGGTTCCTCGCTGGGGTTGGGTTTAGGCGTCAAATTTCCTTTGACGAAGCCATTCACGACGTTGAAGGAACGTCAAAGGTCGTTGCCAGCTGCCGACACCCCGCGGCATCACTGTCGGTGTGATGAGAGGCCGCTCCGGGGAGATCCGGGGAGGGAAGGAGGGTGGTGACGCCAGCCGAGGCGGCCTACCCAGACCGGAACCTCCGCGCCACTGCGGTGCATGCCGGAAGATGTAGTCCTCCTCCTTTCGTCATCGGCGAGTGGGGAGCGGTGGCCGGCCCGTCGGAGAACTCCGACTCCCGGCCTGCTCTGCGGCATGCGCGCCTGCGCCTGCGCAGTCGGTGGGCAGCAGGAGGGCTGGAGACCCAAACACTGAGGAGCTGACGGGCTTTGCGGAGGCTGGAGGCGGCCTTCGGAGGTGGTGATGTCTCCCTGAGCCTGTGCGTGGAGGTTGTGCTGCAGCCCTCGCCCTCCGAGACCACCAGTGTTGGCCCTCATGGAAATGGCTCACATTCGAGACTTCAGTTTACAGGTAGGAGCAGAGACAGCTGCTGGCGTTTTATTGGCTGTGGCTGCTCCTGGGTATTTTTTTCCTCTCCCGTTCCCTGCCCTCCTGCCTCGCAAGTAGAGGGCTTGGAGCTCCCATTTTGGTCAAGTTCAAGTCAAGCCGGCGACACGTCCCGAGCCGGCTGCCACGTGTGGGCAGGGGCTCCCGGCGTGAACCGGCCGATTGGCGCCCACCAGGGGGGACCCTGATGTGAGTTGGCAGTGCCCAGATGGACCCCCCTCGCACCTTATAGTAAAAGCCCCCAGTAGTGTGTCGAAAAACTTTTTATTTACTGATTGAAGCTTTCCTTTGTGTCTTTAGAGTGTCAAGAACTGAGAATTTTTTTTAATTAGCACCCTAATTTGATAAATAGTTGAAAATCCATTCTAGTACTTGAGGTATCCACCCTGTAGATTCTTCTTTGTGATATGTTTTACAAATATTGGCACTGTATCAACTTTAACATACCTGCACCCCTGTTTCACCTGCCTACCCATGTTTGCTTGAGTTCTAATGATTTCAGCTGACCACTGTGTTGAATCATTCGAGTGGAGAAGTTCACTGGATGGGTGTGCAACCAATTGAATTGTGAAAATGTATCAGCAGCTGGTAACAATTTTTCTCATGCTTGTGTACAGGATCTATGATGGCAGTTTCTTCCACACTAGTTTGAATATGATCAGTTCTGTACTTGTGCTGTCTAAATTTCCTCATTATTTGATAAGGAGTCATTATACAAGACAGTTTATTGCAGTCTGTGAACTTCAAGCACTTTCTGTTTGATCCCATAAATCGGCTGGTAAGAAGCAGTGTTGATTACAGAAATTCTGTCCAGGACTTAAACATAAAATGGAAACCACAATCGTGGAAGTCCAATCAGGATGGACATTTAATTAGATTGGTTGAAGATGTATGCCTGTGGTTGTTTTTGCGCCATTTGAAAGCTTGTTTCAAATATGTCAAAGATACCAAGGATGCCACTATGAAGAGCAGCAGCATTCACTTAGAAGAAATTTGCTTTTAAAAAAAAATTTGTCATTCCATGTGATCTGCTGAAGGGACTTAAAGTGTTCATGTGGCTGAAAGATAGCAAGAGTGTGAGTGAATTACCGAGAATTACCCTAATCAGTCTGAGTGTAGACATGTAAGTCATCTCAGATCCCATCAGTGTTGGCTCCACTGTAACCAATACTACTGAGTCTTTTAGTCCTTATTAATGATGGTGAGGAATCATCAAGATTAAGAGATGCAATCAGTCAAGAAACAGCAATTAGTGATGTAATTGGTATAACTAAATCCTGGAGTTAAAACGGCTGGGTTTTGTGGAAGCGGGTCTGAGAACGTGTGCAAGATGGGTCTTCTGGAACTTTCAGGGCCACATGGCATGGAAACACGCCCTTTGACCTACCTAGTACACACCAATCATCAAGAAACCATTTACACTCATCCGACACTGATCCCATTTTATTCTCCCTGCATTACCACATCATACATTAACTGGCAAAAATGATTACAATAGTCATTGAATATATCTGCAGCCTCTTCTATGTTAACCGTATCTGCTACCCTAGTGGGTGAATGGGGAAGGAAAAGTTGAAGCTGAGTCAGCAGACTTGGTTCAAAAAAATACAGTTGCTGGAAATCTGAAATAAAAGCAAATTGTTGGGAATAATCAACAGATCAAGCAGCATCCATGGAGAGGGAAACAAGCCAAGGTTAACATTTCAAATTGTTAACTTTATTTGTCTCTCTCTACAGATGCTGCTCTGTATTTCCAAAATTATCTGTTTTTTCTATTGGCGCAAACTGCCTGTTTTGTTTTACAGATACGTGGAAAGAGTCTTTGACTGTTACAGATGATTAATCCTAGAAATTGTTTTTACAAGATATAATAGGTATTTAATTAGGAAGATCCATCAGTGAAAATTTTCTATTAATTATTGTTGTTTTCTTTAGAACATTATTGTCCAGTTAAAATTGTTGACTAACCATGAGTGTGGCCATGGCAATATCATTGTAGTCAATGCAAAAAAATGTCTTGCATGTAATTTAAGTAAATGTATATATTCTTAAAATCCTTCAGTGCAAAACCTCAGGTTTTCATCAGAGTTTGAAATTCTGTTATGCATTTATCAGATGCCATAAATTAATGTAACTTCCAGGTTTTAGTCCAGCGATTTCATTCAATATGTTAAATTCAACAAAGTGAATGTTGCTTAACAAAGATTGATCAATTGATTTAAAATGAACCATTGACTCAGCATCATTTATCATTTGCAATTCAAAACTTTTACCACTCATTGCGTGTATATGTGACTCCTAACTTCAATCTTGAAAGATCCAATCCTCCATTTTTAGTTCGGATAATGCTCTGTTAAAAAGCTTGTACTAAAGAGCATAACTATTTGTTAGTTAAGGAGTCCAATACTCCTTAACTAACAAATAGTTATGCTCTTTAGTACAAGCTTCTTAACTAACAGAAATAGTTTCTCTCTATTGCCTTTATCCTTAACCTTGATTTGTAATATCCTTGGAATTTAATTTTTGGTTTCCAGGCAGTGTATCCTTCCAACGATTTGGGATCAGAACTGCTTGCATTATATCAGGTGCAGTTGAACTAGCACTTTATGTTGCTGCAGTTCTTCAGATAGAATTGCCAGGATTCCATGTGACTTTTTGATTGTTTTAATAATATGCCTCTTTGGTTCCTTAGCTTTTTTTGCCATTTAGAAAGCTATCCATTCTCTCTTTTTAGTTCTCACATTTGCTTATATTGAAACTTTGTCCATTTGTTTTATCTATTTATGTGTCTTTGTAAATTAAGTACTTTCATCCATACCCCTTACCATTCCACTGAACCTTCTGCCATTCACAAAAGTAAACTGGACTAGAAAGCCATGTGTACATGTTGTGAACATATATGGTGCTAACACATTTCTGAAGAATGCCACTGTTCACATCCAGCCTATTAGAGTATCTGGCCATTATTCCTGCTCTGTCTCCTCCAATCAGCCACTTCCTTAATCAGGTCAATAATTTGCCCTCAATTGCATGAGCTTCAACTTTAGCTAATGGTTTCTTTATTAATAAATGGAATAATTTTTAGACATCCAAATAAATGATTTTCCTGCCATTATGTTAATCACTGAACTATAAAGGAATGATAAACCCTGTAAATCCATGTTTTCTCTGTTTGATTAGCCGAAAAATGTCATGTTATTCAGTCACTTTATCCTTAATTATAGACTCTAGTAATTTTATTATAATTGAAGTTGGGATAATTGATCTCTAATTCCCTGGTTTCTTCCTCGCTGTTTTAAAATAGTCTAGTGACAAGTAGAATGAGAAAAAGACAAACATTTGCGCATATGGAATAAATTGAAATAACACAAGTGCAAATTCAACTTGGATAGTATGACATGATTGTCCAAATGTGACATGGATATCCAGTCAGTTTTGTAATCTGAGGGAATGCTTGCTCAATTGAGAGCATATTATAGATGGCTTAACTATAATTGTCCAATGTTCTCACTTAGTTTCTTTCAAACTTTTGAGATGGGTCCTGGAATTTGACACTCTCCAATGTCACTATTTTCTTCATTGTTGCTAATGTTAATTTTGAGATTTCAGGCATGCTGATCCTATTCCTCAATATAACCTACTGATGTAAAGTAATTATTCAACATGTCTGCCATTTCTCTATTTTTGTTTATAGTATCACAGGTATATGTTCATTGCTCCTGGCCGCCCAAATGGATAAAAATCACACAGATTTCACAGAACACCTCTTTTCAGTCTGCAAGGATAAGCTTCCAAGTGGCTGCCACTTTGTTTGGGGTCCAACACTGGTGCAATGAAGTTCAGTCCCAAGGAATAGCACCACCTATAGGTGTATTATTTGGCACAATACAGCTTTCGGGGCTAAATATTGGATTTGGCAATTTCAGATGATCACTCTTGTTGCATTTCCATCATGTCTCTTCTTTATCCTCTCCCTTTCTGGTATTTTAGATTTCATTTATTATCTACCTGCACCTCTTCCAGTCACACTTTTACCACCCTCTTTCAGCTGGCATCTCCACCACTTGGGTTATTCAATCTCTCTGTATGCAACACTAGAAATGCTACATCAGGCCCATTTATAGATCTGGTCACCAAGCTATGGGAAATAAATGCATGCACTGGACAAGATGTGGAACAGATTTGCAGGTTGCATTGGCTGCGTTTGTTTTGTTTGGAACAGAGAAGGCTGAGAAAAGACTTGGGTGTATAAAATTAGGAGGGCTTAGATGGAGTAAGTAGGAGCTGCCTGATTCCAGTTTAAATAGTAGTGGGTTAAAAATGAGAAGGCATTGATTTATGTTAATTGAAAGATTGATTAGAGAGATTCTGAAGGGTGAAAAAAAAAACGCCCAAAAAGAAGTACAGGCTGAAACCTACTACGTGGAAGGGTAGAAATTCTCAGGGCATTAAAATGGTATTTGAAAAATAGTGACCTGCATTACTGAAGACTTGTGATGGAAATTGAGAATAGGTTGGCCAGCTCTGTTTAGACTGACACAGCCGTGATGGCTGAATGGACTGCTGTGTTGTAACATTTCTACAATTCTCTTGTACTCCACTCTATCACAGACCTTATCTTTTTGTTCTCTCTGCCTCTCCTTGACATTTTTCAAACTGTAAAATCATACTACTAAGTTTTCCCAATTCTGATGAAATATTCTGTTTGTCTTTACACAGATGTTGCCTGACCTGCAGAGTATTTCCAATTGTTTCTAGTTTTACTTCCAGTATATTGATTTTGATATCCATTGGAAATTTCTTTCCCTACTCCTGTAGCTCTTGCTATCTACCTTGACCCATTTGTCTCTGTCCCAGAAGCAGAGATCTGTATGAAATTTTGCATTTTCATATGGTTTTTGTTTTAGTTTTGTTATCCCTTTTTGTGTTTTAGTGATGCATCATTATTATTTTAGTGTTTTGTCTTCCTCAGGAAAATAAAGAGATTACATCAATTTCCTTTCTGAATACCTTCCTTTGATATTCTGTTGTTTTACCCATTTACACCTTTCTCCAGTTTAATACAGGCAATGTCTGTTTCATTCCATTGAAGTCAGCCTCGCCTAAAACTATCTTCATAATTGATTTCCTTGATTTCAAACACCATGTTGAATTTGGTCGTGCTGTAGTCATTATTAGATAAATGCTAATGAATTGTTAGGTTATTAACTATGTCTGGAATCAACTAAATCAATTGTAGCCTTCCACTCCGCCAACTTGTTGATTGTGGGACATAATGTTGCAGAAGCCTATTTTTTACGCATACAAGAAATTTCCTACATTTCAAGCACGAGCTAGTCTGTTGATTTCAACCAGTATGGAAAATTAAAAACCCCATTAAAACAAATCTGCCTTTGCCACATCTTTGTCTAATTTGTGTATTCTACCAGCACAACGTTACATGTTTTTTATTTTCTACTCACAAAACTTCCACTGCCTGCTTACCTCCTGTTATTCAAATGTCTTCATTCTCAATCATAAAGGTTCCTCCACTTCTGCCATCATCTCAATCTTTTCTGTAGGCTTAGTTTATTTAGTTTCCAATATTGACCAAGTTTCCATGTCTCAGTAGAAAAATAATGTCATACCATCCAAGTTAAATTTGCACTTGCAGTTATTTCAATATGTTCCTTTTACTCCATATGTTTACTTTTTCCAGTTCTGCACATATATCTGCCATTGACTTAAATTGCACTTTTTGGTTTATACCCCAAACCTCATCTGGCAAACTGTATTATTTTCACCTGCTAAAGAGAAAAGGATTATTGGAGTGTTTGTGACAAATTCCAGTAAGCCAAAGTGTATTGGAAGCTGCCTCTGTTCAATGGCGTGATCTTGAGAAATTTCATTTTTATTGAGCAACAGCAGTGGATAGTTGTGGTCATAGGCACTGAATCCATTGCAGAAAGTTATGGTCAAAATGTTAAATTGGAGGAATTATTAAGGCAAAGATGATGGAAAGGGGGCTAGTTTTTGTTTAGGAGGTGGTTGATATTTATTGCTAGCAAGGAGTTACATCAGCAAAAATAATTCCCTTTGTCTTGCTTGAAAGAATCAGTTTTTAATCAGTTCAACCCAAAAAAAATTCAAGCCCAGAAAATGTTCTGCTTAAAAGGAAAAGCTCAATCCCAGCTATGTTCTTGTAAGTGACCCATTTTACCTAGGGGAAGTATGCGGAGTTAGAATTACTGACCTGACCTGTTTTACAATTAACTAGTTTTCTAAGTAGATTATGTTCTTCTAAGGGAGCTTGATGTGATTCAGCAGGTTAATAAGAAATTATTCACAAAACTATTTGGGTTTAGAAGCAATAAATTGCTACCGGCTCCCAATGTCAAGGAAACCTTCAGCTTTACTAACATTCCTCCCAACCCAGTATAAAAGCAAGTTATGTTTTTAATTGTAGTCACCAGAATATTAATAATTTCAAAAGTAACCAACTGAACAGGTTTGCCAATGTAGATAACGTGGTTGACTGTTATAGAAAATGTTACTAGGATATGAAGTCTGACAGAGAATCAAGGTAAAATTAGTAAATTCAGTCTTGTAGATATAAAATATGTATTATTCTGTGCACACACGAATACAATTTCGGCTGTTTCTCAGTACATTTTGGATGCATTACACTGTTCATTTGGTTAAGTCATTGCCTTCCTAGACTATACAAAGCAGCTTCCTCAGATTTGCAAAGTTATTTGTTGTTTTGATGTCATGGTTGCTGTGGTTTCTTAGTACATTTGTTCTTTTGTTAATTCCTGTGAGATTGGTGTGATTCTTTCTCCTGCAAGCCTTGAAATCTTAATACTATTATGCAGTAAAACTGTTAACTGAGGGTTAATTTCATTTCTTTAATACATTGATGGACTCAGAAGGGCAGTAACAGCTCATAATTGTCCCTACTCCATGAAGTACACTATTTCCTACTGGACATGACAATATTGTGCATTGTTCATTTTGTTGCTGACACTATTCCCTGTAGGAAGTCAGTGATCCCCTCTTTATGCAAAATAATTGCTGTTCCCACAACCCCTGGGTATTATAACCTACTTGCTATCCTTGATCTCTAGAGACAAAGTGTGTGTAAGTTCAGTTCAGGAAATAAGTCGCAAGACTTGTATTTCTATAGCACACTTCTCAACCTCAATGCCTAAATCCAGTTAAGTATTTTAGAAGAATGGTCACTTTTGTAGTGAAGGTTGAGTATGATCAACTTCAAACTTGAGAGGGAGCTTGTGACTGATCGTAACAACCACTTCATTTATATAGCACTTTTAAAATGTAAAATATTTCAAGATATTTGACACGAAGCTACAGCAGGACAGATGAGCTGAGGCAGACAACTAATCCAATTCAACCACATTTCCTATTAACTCTGTAATTTGTTTTTCTTCTTGAAGTATTTATCCAGTTCCAAACTGTCAAATCTACTTCATTACCCCTTCAGGTATGCCTTCCAAGTCACAGCAATTTGCCTTGTTTTTAAAAATGTTTCCTAATATTGCCTCTGGTTCTGTTGGTAAACATTCAAACTTGTGCTGTGGTTAATACTTCCTCTGGAAACCAGTTTTTCCATATTTACTCCAAGTCATTCATGATTTTGAACAACACTCTCTTGCATTACAACAGTGAATACACTTCAAGCAAAACAACATCTTGGTTGTAATGTTGAAGACTTGCTCCAGAACAATACATACTATTAGCCAAGCTGTTGCAGGACTGTTACTACCCAAGCAGCCAAACAACAATGTGGAAAGTATCCCTCATAAAGCAGGACAAATCCAGTCTACTTAGCTGCCACACTCTCATGAAATAACTAGTAGAACCGCTGCCTCACATCACCAGTGACCCTGGTTCATTCTAGTGTCTGGGTGCTCCAGTTTCCTCCCACGTGCCAAAGATGTGCAGATTGGTGGGTTAATTGGCCACTGTAAATTGCCCCTGTAGGTGAGTACAGGAAGTCCCCGACTTACGAACGCCCGTACTTACAAACCGACCTTTGTGGTCGGTTTGTAAGCGGGCCTGGCCCCCGATCCTACCACGGTGGTGGTAAGCCTTTTCGGCCCCCCCGGCCAAGTGCGTATGTGCAGTTGGGGCCATGCACGGCCTCGATCCCCGGGCCAAGTGCACATGCGCGGACACTGTTCCAAGTTACATACAAAATCGGGTTACGAACAGTCTCAAAAACGGAACCTGTTCGTAACCCAGGGACTTCCTGTAGTGGAATCTGGGGCTGCTAATAAGAATATGGGGAGAATTTAAAACAATTGGGATTAATTTAGAATTAGTATAAATGGGTGGTTGATGTTGTTCAGTGAGGTAAAGGGCCTATTTCTATGCTCTGTCTCTCTATCCTTTTACTGTCATCCGCAAAATGATCAAAGGTGTCATGGACAGTGTTTTCAAGTATCCTGAACTGGGGCAGCAGGTGTATGGAAGCACATTACCATGTTCCACTCCCACATACCATCTGGACATGAAATATATCACCGTTTCTTTACTCTCTCTCTGCTCGAATCCCAAAGCTCCTTACCTAACAGCACTGAGATATCAGAAGGATGACGGTAGTTCAGGGGTGGTCAGTAAGTGCTAGCCTTGCTAATAAAGTTCATGTTCCATAAATTAGAAAATATATAAAGAACCTTGTTGGTTATAAAATGCTTCAGAATGATCTGAAAACATAATATGCACAATTAGAAATGCAAGGCTTTCTTAACTATTTTATTATCTAGAGTTCTCAGCCAATTTTGTTCTTTAGTCAATTTTTCATTCATGCAGTCACCCTTTTTTCAATAAAGTTCTGTATATTGTAGCATATCACATGCCTTTTGAAAGTTAGTAATCATACAACCTTTAATGCTTTCTAGTGCCTCCGTCAAAGAACTTGCTCAAGTTGGTCAAACACTATTTGTCTTTAACTTTCATTTAATTTTCCAAATGTCAGTTAGATTTGACCCAAAATTATTGTTTCTAATGGTTTCTCCGCCACTAATTTAGGCGTCCTTTAATTGTTGGGCTCAATTCTCTACTGTTTTTTTTAGTGGGTTTAATATCCTCCAGTTCTTTTGTGTTATCTATTAATTTGAAGGAGAATTGGAATATTGTGGCCAGGACATCCACAATTTTTGTCCTTGCTTCCTCAGCAGCTTCATCTGGACTGTATGGCATTTCTACTTGGATGGCTTATGTACGTTCTCCTAAATTTTTATTCTCTATGATGTAGCCATCTCCTCCTTTACAGCTGGATTGGCAACATCCTCTTCCCTGTTGAAGTTAGATGCAAGGTACTAATTATTACCATATCTATGCTCTGTGTCCTCAAGATATCTTTTTGGTTTGTAATCAGCTCCACCTGTCATTGACATTTTTTATTATGTATGTTTATAAAAAGCTATGGATCAAGAGGAGTGCAGCATTGATTTTATCAAGAGCAGCACAGCTTCAGGCTGGCATGAAATGCTTTGATTTTCACATGTTAAACTTGAAAATCAACTGTTCTTGGGCTAGCTGATGTCGTATTTTCAGCTGTTTTAAATCATTCCGTAGTAGGGAGATTTGGAAACTTTTGTGAGGGTTAATTGTTTGAGAATCTGATTTCATTTTGTCAGTAGTCCAGTGCCCATTGAAAATAACAAGCTGCCCATTTTTGGTAAAATATTCTGTTCTGTCACCGTCAAGGTAACTGTGTGCTGGGGTGCAGTTCCACTGGCAGTGGCAGTCTCATAGTGACTCAAGTGGTCATTCTGCGTCTATGATTTGCATTAATCCTTTAAGGTATCAAAACACCCTGAAGAAGCTTTAGGTGAGCATTGTCAGATAAAATTTGATACTGAGCCATGTAAGTAATATTGGGGAAGATAACCAAAAGCTTGGTCAAAGGATTAAGTTTGAAAGTGCATCCAAAAGGAGGAAGGAGAAGTAGGGGAGAAATGTGGGAAGGGAATTCCAAACCTTAGGGCCATGGCTGTCAAAAACATGGCCCTCAGTAGTGCAAGATAAACATTTGTGGATAATCTTGAGGCCAGAATTCTGGAGTGACTATTTCAAAGGCTTTTAGGGCTGGAGGGATTATAGAGATGGGAAAACCACAGAAAGCAAAGAATTGAAAATTGGCTTGCACTGGCTAAGTAAAGTCTTAAGGATTACCATTGGTGGATGAACAGGTGGTACAAGGTAGGAAATGGGTACCAGAGTTTAAGATGATCTCTAGATTACTGAGATGGCTGGCAAAGTGTGTAGGAATTGTCAAAGCAACAAAGGCATATTAAAAGCTTCAGCAGGAGCTTGAGGTGGTGTCAGAGTTGGATGATGGAGGTGGAAATAGATGGCCAGCAAGAGCAACCATAATGTGATCTGAAACTTGTCTGGAGTTGGATGTGTCAGTAAGGGTGCTAACTGTTTAAAAGAGACATGAGACTGCAGATGCTGGAATCTGAAAAAAAAACAAGCTGCTGGAGGAACAGTAAGTCAGGTGGCATCTGTGGAGGCAATGGGATAATTAACGTTTCGGGTCGAGACCCTGCATCAGGACTTATGCAGAGTCTTGACCTAAAACATTGACTATCCATCTGCCTCCATAGATGCTGCCTGACCCACTGAGTTCCTCCAGTGGTTTGTTTTTGCTGCTAGCTATCTAGTTCAGATTCAGACATCTGCCACGCAAGAGAATGAAGCTGGTTGTTAGAGTGCGGCTTTGAGGCAGGAAGTGAAGGCTATGATTTTGGTCTTCCCAATATTTAGTTGGAAGAAAATTTTATTCCTCCAGTCCATCAAAGTTAATTTCAAGACGTGGAGGGGTCAAGAAAGGAGTTAATGAGGTAGATACCTGTTAAAACTAGAAATATGTTGTCACCAAGTAGGAGCTTTTGGTAGAGGCAAGATGTAATGGTGTGGGAAAGGAGATATTGCTGCTAATTCCATTGTAATCATCCAATAGACCAGAAGAAAATGAGTGCAGTCCCACCCAGCTGGGCAATGATGGAGGAGATAGTGTAGTCAACGGTGTCAAAGGCTATAGATACTTCAACTCAAACAATGAGGAAAAAGTTAACTTTGGATGCCATTAATGACCTTGAGAGTTATCTTGGTAATGTGACAGGAGAAGAAATCTGATTTGATGGATTTAACCAAGGAGTTTTGGGGAAAGTTGAGTACAAACTTGGAAGATCCCAGCACTTGGGAAAGGAAAAGTAGGTTACAGTTGGGGCCTGTAGTTTGCAAGGATAAGAGAGATGAAGGGTAGTGCTTTTGAGAGACTCGTGATGATAAGTTCAAAAAGGGGACAATATATGAATACTAAGAACAATTAACTATATCAGACTCCATGGGAGCCAAGAGTGAGATTAGGTGGTCAGTTGGTTCATGGGAATAGAACCAAAGGAATAGGAGGTGGGTCTCATGGAGCAAGTGAACTTGGAGAGGCCATTGGAAATGCAAGATAAATTGTGGACAGAAAGTACAGGGCTGGAGCATAGCATGAACTTGGAAGGCTGGTTTGGTAGACATGGGAAAGGGAGAAAAACTGTAGAGAGAGCAGACTAGATAGTATAGTTAGAAACATGTCATACAGCATGGAAACAAGCCCTTTGGCCTACCAAGTCCATGCCAACCAATATGGTGGACAACTAGTTTGGTTATTCCTTGCTGTGTCTGGCTTGACTGCATAAAGCACTAATCCATCTTGTCACTACTGTCAGCTGTAGCTGTACATTTTTCTGTATTATCATGTAATGCAGAGTTAACCCCTGAATCCTTTTCTCCACTCCAAACAACTGTCATAAGACAATCTTCCCTGTTTTATCAGGAGATGAAATTGGAAGTCACTAGCCTCTGTATGGCTTCCATACAAGGTTGTGTATAATCTCACTGAACTATCAATGAAATGTTTTTATTCAACATTGAGTATTTCTAAAACAAATTGAAATTTTAGGTATTTGACTATTGGTGGAAAATATAGTTTTGAATAGTTGAGCATGCTGGTCCATCTCAACAATTTTTCTAGGTTCAAATGTTGCATTGCAATAATATTCAAAAATCTGACATCATGTAGAATGGAGCAATCCGCTTAATCTTGAGGGATTACTACATGTAGACAAAAACAGCTTAAAATTGACTGGATTTAAGGCAGTATTTCACTCGGCATGAGTACTGTAGCGATGTGGATGTCTTTGAACATGTTTGTCCAGTTAGTCCTTAAAATTTTAAATGCAATTATGTTGCTGTGATTGGTAGTAACAGTATATTAAAAAATAAATCTTAAGGCATAACCTAAATTGCTGGATGAACTTCAAAAAAAAAATTGCATCTGAAATTGTGAACAAGACAAAATTATAGAAAAGTAATAACTAAATTGTAATCAATAGCAGAACAAGAGTTACAAAAATACTTTTTTTGGGGGTGGGGGGGGGTGGGTGGTGGAGAAATGACCTTTTATACCTGCTAATAATATTGACTTGTGGCTGCTGTTAAGAATCAGTTGCTGTCAGGATCAGAAAATATGGCAGGCAGCACTCAGCACTGATGGACTGGAGGATGATGAGGGATGCTGCTTCTCCTATCACACAAGATGGGGAGTGCAGACCCAACATCACCAGATCCAATCCTAGGAGCAGGTCCCAACTCCCTGAAATCTTTGCAGGTGGTCAATTGCACCCTCCATTGGGCCGGAGTTGTAAATCTCATGTGCCAAAGCCGCCCTCAGCTGTCTCTCCATTTTCTGGATCACACATCAGGAGAGATTATGTGAGAGGGGGAGAGAGTGCCACTGTGTGAGGAAGTGAATGATATGGCATTTGGCTCCAGTGTCCCAGAACAACAAAATTAGGGTAGGAGCTTAATGTTGTGGAATCCACAATTTCCACAAAATTAAAATTCAGGTAGAGGCATACCCATTAGATTTGTTGTATCAGGAACTGAACATGAGGAACTGATGGAAAGAGAAATAGGGATGGAAGGTTACTTAGGGGTGCATGTAACCAGAGGTATCGGTGGAACAATCAAAGATAAGTGGAAAGAGGGGCAGTTACTATGAAATGACTGGGCAGCAATTTCTGTAAGTAGACTGCAGCCCTAACAAACTGGAACATTCCTTAATATCTGCACCGATTTGGTCTGGATTAGAGTTTGGTCTGATAATTAAGCCTCATGGTGAATATTTCTTTACAGGCAGTGCTGCAGTACCTAGTTCCTCTGACAATTTAATTATTAATCTCACTGATAAAACATTTTACCTTCTGTACTGATTTGTTCTGAATGTGATTCACATAAATGTAAATCTAAGTGCAATATTATCCAGTTGATAATTTACATTTTCTGAGTTAACATGCTTTGCTATTTTTAATGAATTGCTTTCTGTACTCTAGATCACTTTGTACCTCTACACCATTTATACAGTTATTATCCTAGAAATACATGCTCTTAATTATCATAGCAAAATGCATTATCTTATATGTCTGTTCAAATTAATGTACCATTTACAGGCACATTCCGCAAGTTCATATTTTCTCAGTCTTTGATATGTACAATACCCTCACATGAACTTCACCCTACCACCGTTTCTCATAAAAGTTTGTTACTGGTCATTTAAAGCCTGACTGCAACTTACTTGTGTAAATGATAAACAGTGGTCAAAGCACCAAATGCCCATGTCTTAAACTACTTAACCAAATCCCCTCATTGTGGTTAAATACCTAATCTCAGATGCTAGTAATGGTTCTGGATTAGCAACCTCGAAGTCATGAGAAGTCAAAAAGTCAGTGGAATTTAAAAAAAACTGCCATTATAAGGGCTGACAACAAGAAAGCTGTCATAAAAAATGCAGCTTGGTTATTAATATCTCTTCCTTTTATCTTTTCTGAGTGACAAGTGCTTCTATTCTCATACATTTTTTAGCATCCTCATCCCCAAAATATAAACTACATAAATTGAAAGCTCCCTTGTACTTTCTGCAGCCTGTTCTTCAAGTATTGTTGTTTTGTTGTATGTAGCAATCGTCTTTCTCTCCTATAGGTATTGACTCTAAGATAACTATTCCACAGGTCCCTGGCAACCTTCCAACCTTCCTGACCTGTACCCAAATGGCCATTTGTCATGTCTGAGCATTGATGGAGAGTGTTATAGGTTATACAAATTCTCAAAATTCCCTCTCCTCCCTCCAGGTTTATAAACCTAATGGAATGTATGAAATCTGAACAATTATGAGAAGATTGGGGAAACTATCTCAAACATAATCATTCCATCTCGCTAAACCACATTCTCCATTCACCTTCTTGCCAGCTTCTCATTCCCTAGATTTTTATTCCTTGAACTAGACTTCCAACCTCAAGCTTTGTCTTCAGACCTTTAACCTCATTGTCTTCTTTGATCAATTACAACTTGCATAGTCTTTAAAATTCTGTTACCTTTCATGTCCGAAAGCATTACAGTCCACCCGTAGCATAATCCAGGTTCAATTTGATTTTGCTCACACAGTACAATATAAAATGTGTACTTGGTGATACTGAACATTCGACTTCAATTCCCAGACACTTTCTGGCCTATCAGCAAATCGTTTTAAGAATAATTCAAATTAAACTTCTATCTGTGAAACCTTGCTTCTGAATAAATTTTCCAAGTATTACTTGGAACATTTGATTCTCTTAAAATCTGAACTGCAAAAGTATGAGGAATGTAAAAACTTGAACTAGTGTAGTAGACGAACTCAGTAAATCTGTATCATTACATTAGTTGGAGCCATTGGATGAGGTTCATAATAATTCGCTGTTTTTCCAGCAAAGGTTTATGAGTGAACTGAATGCATGATTTTGAACAGCTTTAGAACCACTGGTACAAATACAGTTGGATAAGCAATAATCCTGAAATTATTTTGAATCTAGCAAAATTAATTTCAATTGTTGCTATGCTCTTGTCAGTTGCATTGGTGGAATGCACTTTATGAACATGTGTCAGCAAGTAGTTGAGCTTGGCATATTGTTCTGCCTTGGAGGTTTAGTCATTGCAGCGTTTGACATCAATGACAAAGTGCTGAACGTGTACTTGTGAACAAAGTGGAGAGGACACCTGCGTGGTTACCAGTTATCTGACTTTTGTAGTACATTAAATTAGCAGCACAGAAATTGACAATTTGTCCCAAGTGACCCTAGGCCAGAATTTGTTCCAGATTTGTTCCTTCACCATTTAATTGTATCACTGTAATCTATCTGTTTCCTCTATGCATTTTTATATAGTTTTGCCTTAAATATATCTAAGCTATTCCACCTTGTAAATACTCATTGGGTAAACAAATTTCTCTTGAGTCTTCTGTTGGATATATAAATTACTTGTATATACAGTTAAAATTTTTGATCTCACCCAGACCCTCCCCTTCACCCTGCACCAACTACATTTTCAGTGTATTGGTTTATGGAGAAGTCCAGAATTGCAGTGTACAATAGCCAGAATGCACTGCCTTCAAGGTAGTGTAGTCTGTAATGGCCAGTATTTGTTGTGAGTAACCCAGGTCAGAATGGTCAACTTACTGGTAAAGCAGGAACTGGTGGAGGAATTTAAATTTGCAGGCTTTTTTGATGGGGTAGGGAAGTGTGACACAGTAAACCATTAATGTTATGAGTCACACGTTTCCACATCATAACTATACATTTTGGTTTCGATAACTATGCTGGGGGATGCTGGCCCCACTCTGTGTATGTTCCTGTGGTAAAGTATGTAAAAGGCAGTATTATGTACTTGTGTTAACAGTATTACACCATAGTAAGAAATTTCTTGTTAGAACGTTTAATCGTCATCATCTGTTGTGCTGGAGAATATGTTGGTACTATGTGAAATGGGTGGTGCTTTATGCAAGTCCCCATTAGGGCTGAATTATGATACCAAAATTTGATTATCATATTATCATCAGCAGTTATAGTTGGAGGTGCACAAATAACTATTCACGGTAACATTAAGTACCATTAAGTACATTATCATGCTTGCCTGAATTCCTTGTGGTGCAGTGGACAGTATTTCCCATCTCCTCGGCACCAAATGAATATTTGCTGATTCTAATAGAATCCTGTGCTACAGTTGTTGTATAATTGTCACAGTCAGAGAATATCTACTGGTCTGGCATTTAGTATGTCTTATTGAATGAGATTCTGTGAACCTATCTGTACATATGCATGATTCTGTTTGACCTGACCATCTTGACCAGTGATGACATTTGTCACACATCTAGCACATGTGAGCCATTTCTCTGGTATCTGATCCTAGTTGGGTGACTCCAAATCACTTCTATAGGCTTCTCCATTTCCCTATGAATTGTAATGCCGTATCTAAATATTGTATTTCAGGAAGCAGAAGTGATGATATTGGAAACCCTTTCCTACCTGTGAATTTCAAAGTAAATTTGGCGTTAACAGAGGATATTGATTACTGAAAATACATAAAACTCAAAGTAGATGAATTCAACCAATGAAAGAGAATAAGAGCTATGAAATAAGTAGAGATAAGCCTTATAAGTACCTGCTAGAAATCTATTTTGTGTGTTCTTGAGCTTCAACAAACTCTCGTTATTAACTTTTTATTTTTAGGTATCTGAACTTGCATTTCCTTTCCAAATAGGGACCAATTGTTACGGATTAGGTTGCTATTTGGTGAATGTCCCTTTAAGACATAGTACAGTTGTGTGTGTGGGGGGCGTCATTACGACAACAGCAAGGTAACGACGTGCTGACGTTTTGGTTCAGTCAGAAAAGAGAGACACTGCCTGCTGGTCTCTGTATCGATGGATGAAAAACAATAACTGAGTCTGTCACTACAATCCACATATGGATTTTTGGAATAATCCAGTGGAGTCCACTTTGTCGTTAACCTGTAGAGGGAAGCAGGTATTTCTGTGGACGGCCATGTCTCGAAGGCCTGTCGGGGTGGCAGATACTTTGGAACAAAGCGGTGGAGATCATCAGTGACTGAGGTGTCGTATGGGTTCCATCGTGGAACATTTGGATTTTGTAATTTCTCTCTATTCTCTCTCTACATTTTCTCTTCAGTCAACGGTGGTTTTGCAAAAGCCTTTGCTCACGTTTCACCTTATGGCTTGCTGAACTGAACTTTGAGAACTATTCCTGGACTTGGAGTTTGGGAATTTGCCACACACACACTTTGGGTTCAGTTTTGGGGGTTAATGTTTAATATCTAACATTTTTACTTTTATTTTTCTTATTATCATAAGTAGTTATTAATAGTTTCTAACACTTATACATGACTCAGTGTGTTTCTTTTGTTGCTGGTACATAACACAATGCATCATATCACTACACTGATCTTCCTCACCATTTACTTTTCTTTCTTGTATGGATTCTAAAACCACTATAGCTTAACCAGTTGGGTTTCAGAATTAGACTCTAATAGGTTAATACAAATTGATGTTATGCCATGTGGCACAATTGCTTCAGGGGCAAGGGATGTGGGTTTAAGACAGGAAAGTAATTTGATGTAGAAGTACAGTCAGGTTCACATTGAACTGGTGAGTAGACTCGATAGGCCTCCTGCAATGATATTTTTCATGTCTTGTAAGAGATTGTTAGGAAAAAGCATTAAATGGGATACAAGATTGTGACATGGTTCAGAAGGTAAGACAGATAAAGGATAAGCAGTTTAATTTCTTACAGGGTATGACAGATGGCTTTCTGCAGGAATCTATGCTTTTGGTTTGTACCTCATTTATGTAGGGCAAGTCTGGAATTTGTTCCCCCAAAAGATTGTGGATGCTGGATCAAATTTTCAGCTTTCTGTTAAGTAAGAGTAGCAAGGGATCTGGAAGTTGATTATGTTACAGTTTAATAATGTTCTTGAATGCTGGAACAGTCTCGAGGTTGAATGTCCTCGGTTTTTGTGTTTCATAGAGCCTAGAAGATTATATTGCACTTAAGGGGTGCCATTCAATCTCTTGTCCTGCATCAGGAGTTCTTTGTGAAATAATACCTGATATTTTTTTTTTAACTCCACTTTGCATCCTGTATAACATTCTGAATTTAGAACAAAAACAATTATGGAATTGAATGCCAATGATGTATCATACCATAACAACACTTTATATTCTCTTTAGATTTAATAACTGTAATGTGGTTTTCCCATAGAATGCACGCATGGACCCTGAGGAGCTCTTTACGAAGCAGGAACGGATTGGGAAAGGCTCTTTTGGTGAAGTATACAAAGGAATAGAGAACCGCAGTAAGGAAGTTGTGGCAATCAAAATCATTGACCTAGAGGAGGCAGAGGACGAGATAGAAGACATCCAACAGGAGATTACAGTGCTCAGCCAATGTGATAGCCCATATGTCACCAAGTACTATGGCTCTTACTTAAAGGTAAGTAAGGGAATTGAAGTAATCATTAAAGCAGACACATGCCATTTAAACTTGTACATCTGTATTCATAGTTTCCAAAGTAGAGCTTCTTAATTTATTGCCACTATTTGTTTTTGGTTTAAAAGCAGTTTTAACTGATCCGCTATTCTCTTCCTGACAAATGCAGTCATATGTGTGTTAACATGAAGAATCTGGTATCAGCATAAACTTGCTGAACTCTGGGAAACTAGACCAACAGACCTATATTAACAGGAAAATAATATGAAAAATAGGAAATGCCTAATGATCGCCCAAGATTTGAAGCATTTTTTCCGTGGACCCATAAAATCTCTTGCACAACACTAAAAAGTACATTTGTAAATGTCATTGTTCAGTTCTAGGGGAACATGGCAATCACATCCTGCTCCACAAAAACCTATAAACAGCAATGAGAGGAACAGCAAAATTGGTGTTAGTTGAGGAATAATGCTGTAAGACAGTGGAAGAATTCTCTTCAAAATAAATCTAATACTTTGACTCTTAGAAGGGGCCTCATTTTGACCTCCCCAGAATATGGCACCTCTGACAGTACTGTATTCCCTCAGTACTGAAACATCAGTCTGCATTTTGTGCTCAGATTTCTGGAGAAGGTCTATAGTTTTTGATTTGAGCAAGAGTTCTACATCTGGACCAAAGTTGGCACACAATTATTGCAAGTTAACTCTTTTCTGGGATGTTAAAAAAATGTTTGAAGTAATCAACTATATAAATTTACTTACCAGAGGAATCAGGACCTTGTGTCACAAAATCTTATCTTTAGCATGTATTTTTGATATAACAAGATCAGAGTATATAAAGCTATGTAGAATTCGTCAATTGTTCAGAGGGCTGAAACTAAGACTCACATTTAAGTTTTTTGATTGCCTATGATGCATATCAGTTCAGTCTGCTCCATATAATCCTCCCAATTTTCCTTTTTTTTCAAGAAAGTTATCTTGACCCAGAGAAGGGAGAATGTTAATGTAAGCAGCTATGATCGTGGCGTTTAAGAGGCTGTTAGATATGTGAATATGCAGGGAATGGAGGGATATGGATCATTTACAGGCAGAAGAGATTTAGTTTAATTTGCATCGTTTTCACTGTAGCCACCATGGGCTGACAGTCCTGTCCCTGTGTTGTACAGTTCTATGTTCTATAAGTTGGTGGGTATTTTGGGTAGTTGGTTGAAGCTGTGAACTGCGAAGATTTCCACATCACCTATACCTTGGCAATGCCAGTGACTGCTGGGTTAACCTTCCAGATCATCAGCTTCAACGGAAACCTTGACACAAGAATATCACTATGAAAACTCAAGGACCCTATCATGGTAGCTGTGCTCAGTCAGTGCCTCACAGTCAACCCATTGACTGACCAGGAGCTACAGAGTGTCCACAGCAGATGGCTTTTCTGAAGTCTGGCATAATTGACATTTGTGAAGCGATTCTTGACTTCCCTACCAAGAAGAACCAGGACTTATTTGATGAGAATTACCAGGAGATCAAAGAACTAATCAACTACAAAAGTAAGGTGTTCCTGGTTTGGAAGCTCCATTATTCCTTAATGAAATGAAATGAAATAGCTCTACATCCACCAAGGCAGAAGTCTGGAGTGATGGTGGATGGAAAGAGTGCAGGAGGCTCAGCAATTCACTGACCCCTATGTCATGCAGACATTCTTCAGTGCTGTTGAGACTATCTATGGCCCAAACACTCAAGGTCACACCCAAGGCCCCACTCAGCTGGCGGCCAAGAACAGAGGTGAACTTATCAAGGACAGAGGCAGTTGAAAGGACCTCTTAACTATTAACTCAACCGTGATTGCCTTTGACATGATCACTCTTGATTCCATCCCACAGCATACTGTTTGACACAGCCCCATGTTATCACTTCTGACCTATAGAAGTTGAAAGGGCCATCTCCCAAGAAGATATCCCTGCTATAGTTCTAAAACTGGCGATGAAAAGCTTCAATGATAAGTTTGAGTCTCACATCTGGAAATGGGAGAATATCCCAGGGGAGAGTTGCTGGAGTTGTGGCCATTTTCAAGAAAAGATGCAATTGTGACTGTGATAACTACACTGAGTCTGCATGCTGTCAGCCACAGGGAAAGTCATCGCTAGTGTGGTTGTCCAGTGGCCAGAAAGCTGAAAGTGTATATGACCTCCACTGTGCAACAACAGCATAGAGATATGCAGGGAGCAGCACTAATTATTACATACGGACCTTTTTGACTTATCTAAAGCCTTTGACTCCTTCAACTTGGATGAAATGTCGAGCAGCCTATTCGGATCCAGCGGCACCACAGGAATTTTTTTCCATCTTGTGTTTAATTTTATGAGGCAGTGCAAGCCATGATCCTGAATAATGGATCAGCAACAGAGTCAATATGAGCGAAAAACTGGTGTCAGAAAAGGTTGCACCATTGCCCTGACACTTTCAATGTTTCTCACAATACTGCATCTTGCCTCTCACAAATTTCTTGTGGGAGTGAAGCTAATCTTGAGAACTAATGAAAAACTGTTCAACCTGCAGTGACTAAATTCCAGAACGAAGGTCACCTGAACTTCATTAATCCAGCTGCAGTATGTTAATAACACTTGCATTTGCGAATGCTTTGAGGCAGAACTGCAAGCCTTGGTGACTCATTCACTGAAGCATAGGAGAGGATGGGCCTTGTGCTCAACATCCTCAAGTTAAAAGTTCTCTGGGAAACGTGTCCCTGACCACAGTGCAGAAGGAGCACTCAGGATGGTATTAAGAACTTTGAATCCATGCATTGGAACTATACAAAAGCTCTGTGCGCCACCTCGCAAGCTACTTGCCTGTCTGCCACATTGGTGGAAGGGCCTATGGTTTCAACATTGGCACCATCAGTCACATAAAGCTGATCTGGAAGTCATCCTTGATCCCAAGGGTCAGCCAAAGCAGTAGTAGTTCACCTCTGCAATGAAGAAATCTGTACCAAAGTTGGTCTTTTTTTGCTGTGAGAGATTTTTTTTGGGTGATTAAAGCCCTTTCTAAATGTGTGCTACCAGTGACCGCCTTACCCAGGTGAGGCATGAGTGGGTAAGCTGAGTAGCTTTTGAGGTGGTAACATTGGAGAGGAGGGACAGGGTCTGATATCGGAGATCTTTTGAATGCACTGAAATAACTTTTTCTACTTGTTCCTGAGATTTGTTGTCTTTGTAAGTTGTGACATTATGCAACTTAAAGATATTTATTTTTATAACAATTGGAAAGGATTTTCCATTTAAACCATAATACTCACAAAAGCAAATGTTAGCTGCAAGCATTTTGAGCCATTTTTCTGGTTGACTATGAAGGATGGGATTTGCAAAAAGCAACTCTTATCATATTAGCCAACCATTCAGCTAATATTGATTTTCAACATATATTTCTAAAGGTCCCAAACATTCATAGATTATCCAGTCTGTATTACTAATCACATTAAACCATTAAATTTCACCCTGATTTAATATCTTTTAATAAAATATTCAGCTGATTTTTAAATTTGAATACCTTGGGTGAAGTGGAGATTCAAGGCTAAATCCAAGCTCGAGAGAGAGGCCTTGAAGCATCAACATTGGTTATAGTGCTTAAACACAAACTTGGTTTGTATTAATTCTGAAGTATCTTTTGGCTTCACAGCTCTCATTATCTCGGATGCCTTGCAATTAACCCATACTTACCCGACTGATGCACAAAATGATGTCAGTTTCAACAAGGTCCTTGAAAACATTTTTTCCTTCCTAAGGAATGTTTGTATGACTGAACTAATATATTTGAATAATAATAACAAACACATAAGCTAATCAATTGAAAGAAATCTAGATTGTGTTACACTTATAATTTTAACTCAGAAATTTGCCTTTTTAAAGCGCGAATAATAGATGGGAAGTGATTTAATTATCTTTAAAAAAAAATTTAGCAGGAAGTATTCATAATTATTGAAGATTCTGAATTTTGATTAGCTAGCCAAATTTTAGTTATGTGAATTATTGCCAAAGAAAAGTAACCTTTGATTTATATTTTCACTGACATTCTTAAGTTTAAGATTTACAAGCTAAATCTATCTGTTATATCCAGAACTCTGGTCGCCCTCTAGAAAATATTTACAAACTTGAATGCAATTTATAAACTGGAGTATTTTGAATATATCACTTTAACAAGGAAACTTGGAAAGAATTGTCAGTAGAATGTTAAGGTTTAAAGCTGCTTTACCTGAATGTACCTACGTCAATCAAATGGAGAGTCCTGAAGCAGGTGGGGATTGATGGGGATTAAACAGTGAAGGGATGAGGAAAACAAATACATGTTAGTCAAAGGAATGAAGAAATAGGGAGGGAATAAGTAAGACCGGAGATGTTACAGGGACAGCACATGGTAATTTAAACACTATTTTAAATTTGAGATATGGGTTCAGAAACCAATGTAGGCCAACAAAGATGGGTGAGTGGGATTTGGTGTGGTTTGTATTTATTTTGGCCAAGGTGCTTTGACATTTTTGTGGCACCTGAAATTTTACGTAGTTGATTCCATATGGAAAAGAAAATGTTATTCTGCAGCCTTTCCACCTTGTCATTTTTCAAAGAAATTGGCTGAATAACAATAATTGTATTTAGTCATGTTGCACGGTTAAGAGTTTCTTACGCACTTTTAAAAATACTAAAAGCTGCTGGACAGAATACAAGGGCATAATTCAGGATGAACCTCAGAAATTAAGTGGGTGTATAAAAAAAAATTGGCAAATGAAATAAAGGAAAACTTGAGGGCAAAAAGAATATGATTAGCAGTATAGAATTAATAGAAAGGGAGAACCAGTGTATTTGGGAAAAGTAGCAAATGGAATTCAGTCCTGAGTTTTCAATTAGTTCGCCTACAGGAGGTCGGACAAAATATTAAAGAGCTAAACATCCTTAAGTTAGATACGTTGCCTGGTATGGATAAGGATAAGGCTGCTAAGAGAGCAAGGGAGGAAATAATGGACCCTCTGTTCTGTATTTTCTATCCACTCCGATTACAGGTGTGTGTGGCAGGGATTGGAAAGCTGCCAGTGAAGTACTGTTGTTTTAAAACAAAAATGGTACAAAAGGATGGACCAAGTAACTGAAGCTCAATCAGTCTAACATCAGTGGTGGGGAAGAAATCAGGAAAAAAAATGAAAGCAATAAGTCATTTATAAATCACAGATTAATCAAGGATAGTCAGTGTGGATTTGTTAAGAGGGGGTCATGTAAGACTGATGATACTGCATTTTTTTTTGAAGTAATATTGAATGTGTCACCTTCAGTGACAAATTATGCAGACAATGAGGTCTAGCAAGGCCTTTGATAAAGTTCTACATAGAAAACTGATTTAAAAAGAAGTCCATGAGATCCAATGTCCAGTGGCAAGTTGGATTCAACATTGACTCTGGCAAGAAACAAAGGGTAATGCTTACAGGTGTTTTTAGATACTAGAATGCTATTTAGAGTGGTTCTAGAGGGCTCAGCACCGGCCAGATCCCTTAGAAATATCAAAAATTTAAATGACTGTATGGGGCATAATTTAAAAGTTTGGAGATAATAAATTTGCCTCTATAGTTGGCAGAAAGGATCGAAATCAGTGGACTGGTCAGATTAGCAGAAGAAGAATTAAGTCCTGAGCAGTGTAAGGTGTAATGCATTTAGGATGTCAACATATATACAAAATAAATGGTAGGATATTGAAAAATACTGCATGCGCTCCTTCCAAATTAAATACAAAGAAGCATTGAAAATAAATGGGAGAAAAGAGAACAAAGGAAGAGGTGACCGAATGAGTGCAAGTGAGTAATGATGAAAAAATGTTTGTAAGCCATCCAGAGAAAAATGGATGGTGGTTTCCTTTTTAAAAAAAAACAAAAAATGACGAGAAGAATTTGAATGGAAAATGAGCATTTTAGGAAGCAGAAACTAAAAAATAACATTGGTCATAAACAAGATTCTGTCAATTTGTGCTGCATTGAATTAAAAAGATGAAGTTGTTTATCTTTAAACTGATTATCATTGCAGTTTATCTATGTTTTGCATTTTGGGGAAAGTCTTGAGTTGTATATAGGAAACTACTTGTTGCTGATCTTAGAAATTGTTTGATCCCTAGGGCACAAAATTATGGATAATCATGGAGTATCTGGGTGGAGGCTCTGCATTAGACTTGGTGAGTACAGTTTCAAATGTGATGCCACTGCACTTTGTCTAAGTATGGCCTAATTCGGGAAATGAGTATCACTATAGAAGGATAACGAGTTCAATCCCAGTTTCAGGATGGTTTTGAAATGATGCTTCAGTGATGCTGGAGTTTCATTGAAAAAATGTGTTTAAACTCCAATCCTAAATTAGATTAACCTCCGCGATGCATGTTTTAATATTTCTGTTTTTGTGACAATTTTTATACACACTATCCAAGCCCATACTGATGCTAGTTATTAATTTCAAGTATTTTTGGGCCTGGTTAAGAAATAGTTTATGCTCTGTGGCAATGGTTTTGAGCTATTAGGTTGAATTTGGAGGACACAATAAAACAGATTCAAGGAAAGAGACATGACAGTGCAGATGCTGGAATCAGGAGCAAAATGCAAACTTCAGGAAGAACTCCGGGTCAAGCAGCGTCTGTGGAGGCGAAGGATGATCAATGTTTCAGGTCGAGACCCACATCAGGACTGAGAGTATAGAGGGAAGATGGCCAGTATGTAGAAGTGAGGGACGGGTGAGACAGTGCCTGGTAGGTGATGGATGGAAACAGATAAGGAAAACAAAATAGGCAGATGGACCCAGGTGGGGGAAGGAATAGGAAAGGTGAGCCAAGAGAGAAAAAACTCTGATAGATAGGTACGTGGGTGATGGGCAGATGGAACCAGTGTAGAGGAGGGTAATTGGGTCTCTATTCTACTAGGGGAGAAGGGAGGGTGAGAGCAGACATGCAGGAAATGAATAGTTGTGAAAGCTTCATCAACTATGACAAAGGGGAATCTACGTTTCCTTCAGAAGGAGGACATTTCAGAAGTCCTGAAGCGGAAAGCCTCATCGTGAGAGCAGATGTGGTGGAGACGCGAGACAGAGAAAGGTGTGCCGTCCATGCAGGAGACGGGATGGGAGAAGGTGTGGTATGGTAGCCATGCGAGTCCATAGGTTTATAGTAGATATTGGTGGATAGCTTGTTTCCTGAGATCAAGAGAGATTCAGAAAAGGAAGAGTCAAAGATAGTCCAGGTGAATTTAAGGGCAGGGTGAAAGTTGGTGGCAAAGGTGACAAAATTGACAAGTTCCACACAACTGCAGGAAGTAGCACCAATGCAGTTATTCATGTAGAGGAGAAAGAGTTGGGGAATGTGTCAGAGTACATTTGGAACTAGGACTATTCCATATAACCACCGAAAAGACAAGCATAGCTGGGGCCTATGCAAGTGCCTTTGATTTTCGAGAAAGTGGGGGGAATTGAAAGAGAAGTTGTTAAGGGCAAGAACAAGTTCCGCCAGGCAGATGAGTGTTAGTGAAGGGGAACGGGTTGGGTCTTTGTTAAAGAAAGAAATGGAGGGCCTTAAGACGTTCCTGATGGGGGTGTATAGAGACGTTCATTGTAAAGATGAGGCAGTTGGGGTCAGGGAATTGAAAGTTGTCAAAATGGTGGGGGGGCATGAGATGTGTCCTAGGTGTAGGTGGGAAGGGACTGAATGAGAGAATTCAAGTTGGAGTCAAGGTATGAAGGGAGAAGTTCGGTGGAGCAAGAGCAGTCAGAAACAATGGGTCTACCAGGGCAGTCCTGATTGTGGATCTTGGGTAAGAGATAGAAGTGGATGGTGTGGGGTTGGGGACTATAAGATTGGAGGCTTTGGAGGGGAAGTCTCCTGATATAATAAGATTCAAGAAATATTCATAAGCCATCCAAAGAATAAATAGCACTGATGATTTTAAAAAAGACAGAAAACATGGCCTGCTCCAGTACAATTTGATTATCTTTTTTCTGTCAATTTCCACCCTGCATTCATGGTCCACCTTTGACTCTTCCCTTTCTCAATTTCACCATCTCTATCTCAGGGTATGGGTTAGCAACTGATGTCCATTACGAGCCCTTTGGTTCTGAAGAAGGGTATTTGACCTGAAACGTTAACTCTGTTTCTGTTTCCAGAGATGCTGCTTGACTGGCTGAGTATTTCCAGTATTTTCTATTTTAATCTATTATAAGCCTGCAGGCTCCCATAGCTATTTTGGCAATACCTCCTCCCAACCTGCTTCCTCTAAGGATTCCCTTCGATTCTCCTAGTTTTTCTGACTCTTGCGTCTGTTCTAATGATGACACTTCCCACACCAGTGTTTATGTGATGCTTTCCTTCCTAACAGTGGTTTCCCCACTGCCATTGTTTTTCCCTCCACAGATGCTGCCTGACCTACTTGGTATTTCCAGCAGGGCTCTGACCTGTCCCAGTTCCTGCACTCATCCACAGTCCTCCCACCTAGAACAAGGAAAGGCTACCCTTGTCCTAGTCTTCCACCAACCTCCACATTCATGCATCATTTTCTATAATTTCTGCCGTCTTCAATTCGACGTAATTTCTCATCACCCCTCTACACCCACCCCCCCACCACGCCCCCCAGTGTTCCAAAAGAACTGTTCTCTCAGTGATTCCCTGGTTCATGCTTTCATCTCTATGAACACTCACATCAGTTTTCACAGTGCTTTCTCATGCAATTGCTGGGGATGCAACACCTGCCCTTTAACCTCTTTACCTTCCCATCATCCAGGGACCCAAACACTCACTCCAGGTGATGCAGTGATTCACTTGTAGATTTAGTGTTTAGCTTACAGTGTGCACTCCTCTACATTGGCAACCACAAAAGGCAGATTGGGTGGATGCTTTGCGGATCACTGTTCAATTTGCAAGGGCAATCCTGGGCTTCAAGTTGCCGATCACTTTAATTTCCATTCCACTCCCAGCTGACCTCTGTCTTTGACTTTTGTACTGTCCCTACAGAGCCCAGCATAAGCTCGAGGAACAAGATTGGAATGCTTTGTTTCTTTGTAGTATTCACTCAGTGGAGGCTTCCCCTAGCAATACTATCTACATGTTCTCATGGGAAGGTTACTGGTCTGTAATCTCAGATGACCAAGGTACCCAAGCTAATTCTTAACTTCTGTAACCTATGGCCAGTTAAAATTGTTTAAATCATTGCAGGTTGGCAATTGAACTAGTGGTCTTTCCACAGTGTAGTTCACTTATTCATCAAATGTGCTTCCTGGTCCATCAGCATGGCTAATGCACTGCTATGGTCTTTGCAGCTGAAACCAGGCCCTCTGGAGGAGACGTACATTGCCACAATTCTTCGGGAAATCCTTAAAGGATTAGACTATCTGCACTCGGAACGGAAAATTCATCGGGATATTAAAGGTAAGAGTATCTGATGGATGGTATTATGCAGTAAACAAAAGCAGCGACTGCTTTAAAATAATTATAATTGCTATCCTTTGATTTCTATTTCCTGACTCAAAAGCTGGTGAGGAGGAAAAAGCAAGGAGGACCACCAGGACCCTTCTGAAAGCAGGGAATTTCTGCCATCGAGAAACACTATATGATGCATGCTGAATTAGTGCCATGACACACCTCAAAAGCCCATTGGAGATGGGATCTTAGTGTGTCACAGTACTCCACGAGCACTGCACATCAATGTTGACCTCAAACGTGTTCTAGTTCTGAAACTAGGTGTGAACTCGAGCCGCTGAACTGCAATGACAGCAGTGCAATTGAGCTAGGAGAAAGAGAATGCAATTGTATAAATGGAGTTGGGAATAAGGGGGAGACCTGGCCATTGGGGAATGACACGAGGAGAAAGACACCTGTTTGGGATTAGCTGACTTTGCCTCCCCATTCCCATTTCCAGGTTGTCATGCACAGCTCTAATCCAATTTTATATTTGAGTGTCAGCTTAAATGTTGGTGCTCAGGTCTCTAGAGTTGGATTTGAACCCACAGCCTTCAGATTCTGGGGACTTAATGAACCAAGGCAGACCCACAATTAGTTTTAATGTTCTGTTTTATCACCTCTCCACAGCTGCTAATGTGTTACTGTCAGAACAAGGTGACGTCAAGCTCGCAGACTTTGGGGTTGCAGGCCAACTAACAGATACCCAAATAAAGAGGAACACTTTTGTGGGCACGCCCTTCTGGATGGCACCAGAAGTCATCAAACAGTCTGCATACGACTTCAAAGTGAGTAAGCAAGTGCATGAGTTTGGTCTGTGGGTTTGTGTTCTATATCTCCTCCAGATTTGTTCCTGTTGCTGTCAACAAACACCTTTAGCACAGGTGGAACAGGGAAGAAAATTCTGATTAAGACTAAGTACCATTCCAGGAGCAACATTTGACTAGTAGTGAGTGTGCTTCCATTGCTCAAGTTGTCTGGGAGAGTGACTTCCCGCAGCTAAATTGTAATGGGAAGGAGGGGAAAAGGATTATATTAGGCTCATCCATTCCAAGTTTCGAGCTGTGACCAATTACTCCAACTTGCTTAAGTGATTTTACTTGATTAGTCTTATGTGGAAATGAGAAATTTGCATCTAAGGCAGTACCTGCTTGAAAAGGTAAGATTGGTCATCAGATCCAGTTTACAGAAACTCAGTTTAAATTTTATCCATGAGAGCCATTCCATACTGAGTATTGCTTTAGAAATCCTTGTCAGCTATTACCTCTTGTGCCTTAAGAGTAGTTCATTATACTGTTGCATTATACAGAATGTAATGAATTCAAATCTAAACTTTGTTTTCTTTTGCACTGTGATGTCCCTTTATAACATGTATCCATTAGCAACATTTCAATAATACTTTTCATTTAGCAAAAATTTCAAAGCCACTTAAGGAGTACATCCTATCCCTTTGACTACAGCTCAAAAATCATCTTCTGGTTTCTTTACTGTTGTTTATGGTTTCAGTATTCTCTTCCAATGTTCCCATTTTCATGTGTTATGCCTTGTATCACTGCTGAACATTTACATTTCTGCTATTTAAGTTGCTTCCCCAATCTCACAAAAGTACTTAAGTACACTCTCTCTTCGAGTGTATGTGCATCTCTCTCTCTCTCCCCCACGTCAAGGCAAACGTCTATTCCCCAGATGTTACTGGAAAAGTACAATAAAGCGGAAAATGCTAGAAATATTCAGCAAGTCAGTCAGCATCCATGGAGAGAGAAAAACAGTTCAGATTTAGCCTGCTACCTATTACTGATTCCCTATTACATTCCACAGCTGCTACTTTTGTGGTCCAGTTGAGCTCCTGGCCTCGCTACCATGATGTGGAGTGGTTATTGAGTGTTGACTAGGCCTTGGGTAATGGATCAGAGATACTTAAATCTGTTCAAAAGGATTTAATTTTTTTATCATAAATTTACTTAAAATGAGAGAGAAATTAATAAAAACATTACAATTTACTGCACGGATCTTTTCATACAAAGTCTGAGTCCCACAATACATGAGCCAGTCATCTCTGACGAAGAACTGAAGGGTTAGATGTGCGTCTAACTCCTTGGCTCAGGTCATCTGCAGAACAGAAGATGAGGTGTGCCATTATCCAGCTCATTCCTGACTTCTGCTTTGCAAGGTGTAGGCACAGAAGTCAGAAAACTGCAGCTACCTAGCAAATCTTATAAGAAATAGTAACAGGAGTAGCCACTTGGCCCATCATGTCATGCCATTCAGTAAGATCATGGCTGACCTTTCCTGCACTAACCGATAACCTTGATTCCCTTAAAAGCTAAACAGTTTATAAATGGTTATTTAAGCAAATCAATTACATTTACTTGAACAAACTCAACAACTGAACCTTCACAGCCCTTTCGTGTTGAGTTCCAAGGATTCACCATTCTCTGAGTGAAGATATCTCCTCATTTCTGTCCTGAATATCCCATCCCTTGCTTTCAGACTCTGACTTCTCTTTCTTGACACCCCAGTCAGGGAAACATCAACTCTGAATCTTACCTGAAAAAGCTGCATAGAGTTTTTGTTTTTATCGTGAAACTGTCAGCTAACGAGCACGTGCTCTAACCTGACATTACAGAACTACTCTATTGTCTCCAGAGATGCTGCCTGTCTGCTATTTCCAGCATTTCCTTTTTATTCCTTCCTGTATGTGTTTGATATTTGTGTTCTTGATTTTGCTCATTCAGCAGTCAATCCTTGAAAAGTAAATTCAGAGGTTATTTAAGCAGCAACAAATGAAAGATGTAACTGCAATGAAGTATGGCTTTGGGAAAATCTTAGTAGATCTTGGGTCTTTCAGCCATAATTCATGGATTTTAAACCAGTTCAGCTAGATAAAATCCTTGTGGTCTGAAGCAAAATCAGTTCATCTTATTATTCAGTGAACTACATTTATTTACAGGACACACCTACCATCATTAAAAAATGCATGTGCTGTTAATGCACATTTCTTTTTTGTCCTTTCCTCCCATTTGTGCATGTGGTTCCCTTTTGAGTGGACGTTCCTTTTCTCTCTCCCGCATCACTTTCTGTATCTGGCTTACATTCTTGTACCTTTTTTTTTGTTTCTTTGTTTCCCTTTTTTTAATTGAATCTGTTATTCATCAGTGTCGCAGTTAGATAACTGGATCACTCTAGAAGTTACTTCATTCTGCCTTGCTATCAAGTTGGTTGAAGGCCCAATTAACATAAGTTTTAATAACTGATAAGTATCAAGATAACTTCATGCCACAAAGATCATAGGAGCAGGGAAACCTGAAGGGGGAAAATATACAAAGCAAAACTTCCCACCTCACGAGTAAACAGATTAAACTTGATTATTCTTGTAAATGAAGTAAACCGAAGGATGAGACTTGAGCAAAATGAGCTCCCAATTTGTGAACATTTCTGGCAGAGTTTGGCTCTCTTTCATACATTGCCGTCTAATGAACCCAGAGTGTTCTTTAGAATTAACAGATTCAACAATGAACGAAGTCCCGTCTCTGCTCTGCTAGACTAGAAATAGCAGGTGAATTAGGAATGGTTCTGTGGTTTAGAGATTGACACCTGGCAAATCTACACCCAACTGAGAGATGTAGTGACCACAGAGGCAAGCCAGGGCAGTGTGCAAGATTAGTTAATTTTGAAATCCATGCTTTGGTAAGCTCTACTGAATGACTTCCACGGCAATGTCTCATTTAAAAGCTGAGACAGTACCAGTTTTTAAAATAACAATATTTTCGTGTGCAGTTTTTTAGTCTGTTCCTCCAGTATCTATCCTTGTAAGTAGAAAAGTTGCCAAATGTAAACTGATGTAGGAAACTAGTCTTTTTTTTAATAGAGTTTCTCATTCTCTGACGTTAATTTTCAGGCAGACATCTGGTCCCTTGGAATAACTGCAATTGAATTAGCGAAGGGGGAGCCGCCGAACTCGGATTTACATCCTATGCGAGTTCTATTCCTCATTCCAAAGAACAACCCCCCAACTCTGGAAGGGAATTACAGCAAGCCCTTCAAAGAATTTGTAGAGGCTTGCCTCAACAAGGACCCCAAATTTGTAAGTAGGGCTGGTTTGTTTTGAAGGAAGTAATCTGAATGGTCCAGAATTTGTGTAGTTTATGCTGTCACGTGCAGAGGTGTGTGTCCAATGACTGTGTTTATGAAAAATTAAATGGAAAAAAGTTTGTAATTACAAAGCATCTGATGTTTTCAAAGGACATCGAGCACTTTATATCCCACAAATTACTTTGAAGTGTGGTCAATATTGTAAAGAAATATAGCAGCCAGTTTATACATTCCAAGCTCTGATGTAGTGTGGTAGATGCCAGATAACATGTTTTGGCAGAATTCATTGATAAATGTTGGCTAGGACATGGAGACCAATCCACTTCAGGTTGTGCTGTGAAATCCTTTATTCACCTGAGCAGAAACAAAGTTTACTTCTTATCTGAGGACGGTGCATCTGAATGTGTAGCCCAAACACTGCATTAAATAAAGGCTGAAGTTATGTGTGGTGAGTGAGGTTTGAATTTACAGTCTTTTTACTTTGAGGCATCAGGTCTACCATCAAGCCAAGACGTGTTAAGCAAAGGCCTTAAATAGAGAAGTGCTTGAGCTGTTGCTCTGTTGTTACCAAGATGAGAGAATGATGAAATAAAGATCTAAGATCTGCAATAGTGTAAAGATTATAAGTGTGAGGTTGTGCAGTCCAGTACATGAATGTAGAAAAACCAGTTTGTTAAACGAACAAATAATGTTAAAGTTGATGTGCATTGTATTAGAAAAATTGGGGTGGGGCAATAGTTCAAAAGTAATTATACATATGCTTGGTGTTCAGAATTTCTCCACTTTGGTTCTGTATGTACTGCCTGCTTCCCATTTCCTTTCCAGGAAATTATCACAGATCGAGTATGATGATTCTAGTTTCTTCATGTGCCCATATACAGTACTTTCCAACAGATGTTACTGGATGGCAGTGGGGAGCAGAAATCCATCTGTGTCCCACCCTCCCCCTTCCTATCACATAAAATGTTCTAATGCACCAGTTGTTTCAGCCAGTTTTGCTTGTAGTGCACCAAGTATTGTCTTCATATGTTGGACCTCCGAGGGTTCATATGGAGATTGTGAAGGTAGTGTGTGATGCAGGGACAGAATAGTGGAATAGATATTCTATCTATTTGGGTCCCTTTGACTAAATGGTTTATTATCCAATTTCTTATTGTGAACAACTTCCTTCAGCTAATGACAGTAAGCTAGTCTGCGCCAATATTTTTACATAGCTGAATTTGTGTAGTTGGACAATAGTGATCCATAAAATGAAGTAGAAAGCAGTATAACGCTAAGAAAAGCTTTAGAGGTAAAAGAAAAAGAGGACACATGGAAAGCTGTAATAAGCATCAAAGGAAACAAAAAAATGTACAAGAAGCCGTATGAAGAAAATATTGCAAGAACCTTTAAAGCTATCAGAATGTAAATTAAATGAATTGAGTGATAGAAGAATGAGGGCCCATTAAACAGAAATATAGGCATAACCATAATTGGTAATAAGGAAATGGAAAAATAGTTAAGTGTTTTATGTATTTTTAAATGGAGGAAGAGAATGATATACCACTAGTAGAAGGAACTTAAAAATGTCAAGTGGAGGAACTAAATAGAGGCAGTAAATTTTAAAGTAATGAAAATGCAAAAAGAAAAATGGATAAACAGACCTTCAGGACCACGGGTGACATTCTGGAGGACTGGACAATAACCAGTGTTCCCTTGTTTAAGAAAGGCAGTTGGGACAAGCCAGGAAATTATAGGGCCATGAGCCTTATATCAGTGGTAGGGAAATTATTGGAAAGGATTTTTGGGTTAGGATTTTCTCATATCTGGAAGTGCATGGTTTTATTAGGGATATTCAGCATGGCTTTGTGTGGGGGAGGTCATAGTTTTACAAACTTGATTGAGTTTTTTGAGGAGATGACGAAGATGATCAATGAGGATAGGGCAGTGGACATTGTATACCGGGGCTTTAAATGAAGCATTCAACAAGGTAACTCATGGAGGCTGATCCAGAAGATTGAGGCACCTAGGATCCACAGAGACTTGGTAGATTGAATTCAAAATTGGCTTGACCATAGAAAACAGGGTAGTGGTAGACAGGTATTATTCTGACTGGAGATCTGTGACCACTGGTGTTCTACAGGGATCAGTGCTGGGACCTCTGATTGTGTGTGTGTGAGAGAGAGAGAGAGGTATGTGTATATGTGTATATATACACAAATGATTTGGATGAAAATTTAGGTGGACTGATTAGTAAGTTCTCAGAAGACACAAAAATGGTGGAGTTGTGGAGAGTGAGAAAGGTTGTCAGAGGATACAGCAGGATATAGAACAAGTGGAAATATGGGCAGAGAAATGGCAGATGGAGTTTAATCCAGATGAGTGTGAGGTGTTGCACTTTGGGATGTCAACTGTAAATGAAAGTGTACAGTGAATGGCTGGACCCTTCAGAGCATTCATGTACAGAGGCAACGTGAAGTACTTTTCAGCTTTTCACTACTTGCATAAGGACAGTTGTGTGTCTCTTTACAGATGACACTAAGTTCGGAGGTGAAGTAAGTTGTGTTTGTGTTTCTGCAAAAATTATAAAGCTAGAAAGACAAGGAGTCTCAAACAGTCAATATGAGAATGTATGAAAACGTCAAATTTGGCTGAATCAAACCAGAATATTTTCAGATCTGGAAGAGCAAAAGGTTTTTGATGTTCGGTTAAAAGCCTTGTGTACTTAGCCAAAATAATCAAAAGTGCTAAAGACTGTTTAAATTGTTGGCTACCATTTTCAGCCAGAGGTGCCATATAGACTATCCCTCTTATTATCTCCTTCACAAACCCAATTTTCAGCCAATTTGCAAATGACATCAAGTATTGAGCACACTAAGTACAATGAAGCTTATGGACTTCAACAATATTTTGACAGTAGTGCAGAAGATCTATCCTTTAGAATAAGCTGTGTCTCTAGTCAAGCTGTTTCAATACACCTGTAACGTTGGCATCTATCCAATGTGGAGAGAAATTGTATGGTTATGTCTAGGGGAAGATGTAAAAGATAAGTCTTACCTAGCCACTTAACCACTCCATTAATCTGCTCTCAAGGTGTTGGATGCATTTACTCACCATTAACCTCATGTCTTCTGATATTAGGTTTTGCGAGGATCAGATAACTGCATACCTCAGCACATCCTTGCCCGAAGCATGTAGAAAAGGGCAGAGACTGATGGCTTTTGACATCAAGGCAGAATATAATTGTGTAGCAACAAGAAACCCAAGTAAAATGGAAGTAAACGGGAACCAGGGAAATTTTCCATTGTCTAGGTTAATGTGTTGCAGAATAGAAGCTACTTAGGGATTTGAGGAGGCAAATCACCTTGGCCCCAAGACGTTGCTACATCTGTCCCAAGGGAGAGTGTTTGAGGTCCACCCAATTAAGCTGCTTCATCAGTGACCCCCCCCCCCCCCCCCACCATTTTAAGATAAGCGTTTAAAATGTTAGCTGATGATTAAGTAATATTCAGAACTCCTCAGGTACTGATGCTCACATGCAGCAAGACCTGGACATCCTTCAGGCTTGAGCTCAAAAGTGGTGAGCTTCATCCAAGCCACACAACCACCTCCCCTTAATTACAAATATCAAATCCCCATCATCAATATCCTGGGAGTCACCAATGACCAGAAACATAATGGAACTAGCCAGACAAATACAGTGCATGGGGGTGCTGGGGGTTGGAAGAAACAAAAATCGGAGTCGGGAAATGTCTCTTCAAAGCCTTTCCCAGCACAATTCAGGAGTGTGATGGAATACTTTCTAGGTGTGCTGTTCCAAGAACAGCTAGTGAAGCTTGACACCAATCAAGCCAAATCAATCTTCTTGACTAATACACCATCTACCCCTCAAAAACTTGATCACTTCCTTGAGGCACAAAGTGACTAGTGTATACTATTCTGGAACTCCTCTAACAGCACTGTGGGAATGTCACATTGACTACTGTAGTTCAAGACAATAGTTCTCAGCACCTTCTCAGGGGCAATTAGGGCTGCCCAAATGTTGGCCGTGTCAGTAACGCACTTAAAGAAAAATTTACCAAGCTGGAATTACCTCCCGAAACTTCCATGGGCATCTGCTTCTCTTTCCTCTATAGATGCTTTTTAAAACATATTTGACCAAACTTTCAGTCATCTGATTAATATTTCCTTCTGTGGCTTATTATTAGTTTTTGATAATGCTCCTGGGAGGTATTGTGGGATATCTTGCTACATTAAAGGTGTTATGTAAATGTAAGTTATCCTTGCTCTGCAGAATGATATCTGTTAAAGTGGCAAGCCATACTAAAAGTGGCTTCACCTTATTTGTTGAAGATTCAGGCTAGCTTTGGTAACTTTGCATAAAGTTAGGAAGTGTGTTTTTTGTGTTTTGTCTGACTGTATCTATTAACCTTAATTGGATGTATGGAATAATTTTAGTCATAGTGTTATCAACAGGAATATTTGAGAATATAATACAAGGTTTTAAGGGAGTCATAGATCATCAGTAGCATTGAGTTGGAGTGTGAAGGTTAATTGAAGAGATTAAGCCAAAAGAATGCTCTGAGCACTAAACTGAGAGGGAGGCTAAAAACCATGTGACTGGAAAGTGAGAAACAAAAAACATTGCAAGTGGTGCTGGAGATGAAGTCCTAGGACTATAAACGTCTGGTTTCAAATCCTAGAGACCAACAGCAAAAGAGCTTCTGAAACACAAGTACATCCAGCGATACACAAAGAAAACCTCCTACCTAACAGAACTAATCGACCGCTACAAGCGCTGGAAATCGGAAGGTCACGGTGAGGAGTCCAGTTCCGAAGACTCCGATCTGTAAGTATCCCCATATTTGGGCATGATGGGTGGGGAAGGAGGGGTACACTACAACTGAATGGTGTTCCTGCATTCAGTCTAACCTGAAGGTGTGGTAGATTTAAAGAAACACCATGTTATTTCAAGGTGCACTTTGCTTAAGCTTAATGCCCCTTTCTGTTCATTAGTTTGTCAGAAATATTCTGCGCAATCAAATAATCAGTTTCCTCTGTTTCACTATTGGTTTAGAATTGTTAAATATCTGGTTCTTTTCTCTTCAATTATTTCTGTATATTTGATCTCAAGTGTATTCCTGTTAATGTGAGCACAGTTTATAAAGTTATGGAATGGATGTGTAAATGTGAAATGAATTTAAATATAGGTAAGTGTGAGATGGCACCTTTTGACAGAGGAAAAGAGCAGATACAGAAATCGTCATAAGTAGCAATGTAGGTTAACATGAAAATGAAAGCAAAACACTGGGATTCATTTCATGAGGAAGAGTACAGAAGGAAGACCTGCAGTTGAATCTGGAAGTTTGCTGGTATTTGTGGTTGGTGAGGTGATGTAATACCTCAAGTCCCTGTTGGTGCTGTCATAAACCTGCATGCCTCTGGTGTGTGAATGACTAGAAATATTGAAGTTATTTAATAAAGATGAACCAAAGATCTCTGTGTGGGTTTGAGGACAAGCATTTTCACAGGAACTTGCTATCTGTCTACAGTGAAGCTGATGCAGAGGAAAGAGATCAGTGTCCAGTTTGGACTTTCCCCACCGTACGTCCCAGCACCTTAAGCAAGTTGCAAAACGGAATGCCTGTACAGAGTTCTCAGAAGGTAGGTCTGTATACATCTAGCACCTTCTCACTAGCATTACAGCAATAAGTGAGTTAGGCAGTATCCACAGTAATACTCTGAGAACTTGCATGGTAGAATCTAATGGATATTTTTTTTAAACTTAGAGCACTCCTTTAACTCTGTTGCTGGAAAGATATGGATTTATTTTTCTCGTCCCTAGGCAAAGCAGGGAGTTTTAGTTGGAGAGACTGTTATGGCCTTCCTACTTCTCTTCCCATGCCTTTCCAAGCCATGCTTTGTACTCAAGTGGGATTATCAAAATTCTATCCCTATATGTGCACCAAAATGCGTAATTGAACTAAAAACAAAAAAGAAATTGCTGGAACCATTCAGCAGGTCAGGCAGCCTCTGTGGAAAGAAACATCATTAATGTTATTGGTCCAAGACCCTTTGACAGAATTGAGAAAGTAAACAAGTTTGTTTTCAATAGCAGCGAAGCTGGCTACTGGAAACTAACTTTTTCTGCTGAAAATCAAAAAAACTGCATTTGCTAGAAATATGAAATAAAAACAGAAACTGCTTGAAACACTCAGCAGGTCAGGCAGCACCTGTGGAAAGTGAAGTAGTTAATGTTTCAGGTCTGGGACCCTTCATCATATTTGTATTCAAAGTTTTGACAAAGGATCCTGAACCTGAAATGTTAACTGTTTCTCTTAACACAAGTGCTGCCTGACCTGCTAAGTATGTCTGAGGAGAAATACTAGTGTTTTAATGCTTTGTGTACTGAATCTTCATTGCATTCAAAGAATGCTCCATCTGCATAAAAACACTACGTAGAAGGTACTGAGACACACAGATCAGAAAGCCAATTCCATAGCCTTGTCTACATTGGCATGACTGACTTCCATTAAGCACAGTTATAAATGAAGACATGTACAGCATCTGAGGTGGCAAATTGGACAAGTTTAGGAAAGGAAAACAATAGGTTAGGGCTTCAATAGCAGAAGGCACAGACACCAGTGGCAGGCAATTAAAACCAGGCTAGATTGGAGCAAGAAATATATTGGTGTGGAGCTGTAGACAGTTAGACACACAGCAGAAAGCTAAGGCCATGAAGGGATTTGAAAATGCAAAAAGGCTTGTTTTAACTAGGTGAAAGCATAGATCAGTGAGCACGTGTGTGAATGAAAGTCAGTGCAAGTTAGGACACAGGCAGTAGTGTTTTGAATTGTAGGTTGAGGGTGGAGGTAAGCCAGCTGTATCTGAGGAAAGTTCATCTAGTGAGAGAAAAGGGTTGCAACAACCAATCAGCCAAGGCAAGGCAGAGTATGGTGATGTTACCAAGATGGAAACATGGATTTACAGGTGTCAAGGGTATGAGGTCTGAAAGTCACAGCAGTATGTGGCATCAACTGGGGTTCTCAGCCTGTATATTGTACAAGGAACAAACCAGAGGTAGGAAATTTTATTGGGTTCCATTGGTAAGGGAGGGAAGATTAGAGCTCTGAGGAAAGTTCAAAAGCATTGACCATGGCACAAAGTAGAGACTAGTGTGGCTGAGATCAGTTGTGAGGAATTTTGCCTTTCAGTTTGCTCACTGTTCTTTTGTGTTATTTTTAAATAAAGCCCTCGGAACCTATGAAGCGACTGCCAAAGTCAAAGTGCTTGACGACCCTGGTCAATCCCATGTTCAGAGAGGTAATGTAGTACTGTATGTGACAATGTGTTTATGTGGTGCTTTTGGATACACTAGTGCTTACACCACTAGCTTTAGATCACAAGTTCTTTCACCATTGATTAATACCAACAGAAGGTAAGTGCAAGAATGAGTTGGTAAAATGCCCAACTTTCCTGTCTTCACTAAGTCTGTGATATCCCCCAGCTTCCATTGCAGATATTTATACATGGAGAACCTTCAGAGTTACTAGAGCAAATCTAATCATTCAAAAGCCGGCTTGTATTCTTATGCAAGTTATGTATGTGTTACGTAGAGCTGAGATCAAAGAACTCATTTTATCAAGGACTGTTGCACTCAGCAGAGAGACAACTTGCTTTCACTCCTCTCTCCACAAAGCAAGCTGCATTCATACCCAAGCTGAATAAATAAAAATTTAACCAACCATATCCTCTTGGTTCCGTCCATGGTCTAGGTATATACCCAGATGTCTGAGGAGAAACACTAGTGTATTAATCCTCACTGCATTCAAAGAATGCTCTATCTGCGTAAAAACACTACATAGAAGGTGCTGAGGCACATAGATCAGAAAACCAATTCCATAGCCTTGTCTGGACTGGGACGTCTGACTTCTTGTATTAAGCTCATTTATAAATGGAGACTATCGATTGGGTGAGATACCCGAATGAAGCTGATTGGGAAGGGAATTGTACGGACTCCTTACACAAGTGGAAGGCCATTAGTCATAGAGTAATACAGCATGGAAATGGGGCCTTCAGCCCAACTCATCCATGCCACCCATGGTGCCCACCAAGCTAGTCCCAGTTGCCTGGATTTGTCCCTTATCCCTCCAAACCCCTCCTATCCATGTACTTATCCAAATGTCTTTTAAATGTTGTTGTTATACCTGCCTTATTGATTTTCTCTGGCAGCTTATTCCATATACACACGCCACCTGTGTGTGAAGAAGTTGCCCCTTGGGTCCCTTTTTAGATCTTTCACCTCTCACTTTAAACCTCTTCTGTCTAGTTTTTAGTTCCCCTTCCCTGGGGAGAAAGACTATGTGCATTCACACTATCAATACCCCTCCTAATTTTATGCACCCCGATAAGGTCACCCCTCAATCTCCTACACTCCAAGGAATAAAGTCCTTACCTGCCCAACCTCTTCCTGTAACTCAGATCCTCAAGTCCTGGCAGCACCCTCATAAATCTAGTCTATTGACATAGCACCCAGAATATCACCCCAATTCTCTTCTGTTTTTCAGATGTCATAGATCTGACATATATTTTCCTTCATTATTTGAAACGTTTTATTCTAACTATCTGCATTTGTTAAAATACTGGTGTATTTTTTTGAGGTGCCGTTAACATTGTAAGATACCTGTTGATAACTTCAGTTATAATGAAACTTGTGTTAAACTAGATTTGTCAAGTCAGCTTAGTGGTATAGTAAATTTTTTTATATCAAGGTAATACGCTCCATAGAAATAGCAAGAAGTTTTATTTTCCCTGCCCTGATCACCTGTTTTAGTTTTGATCCTTGGCGGAAGTCCCATCCTTTACCTACTTGAAGTTAGTTGCTTTTGTCTGATGTTGGCATGTTGTTCAAAATGTTTTGTTTTGGTGAAGCTACAAGAGAAGCACAAAGTCAGTGGTGGGAATCTGGGTGCCATTGAAGAGCTGGAGAATGCTTTTAATCTGGCAGAGGAATCCTGTCCGGGCATTTCAGATAAACTGGTAGCACACATGGTGGAGCGGGTACAAAGGTGAGTGAACCACTGAAATGAAGCATTGTGCAGCAATGTAGTCACAGAATTTAGTGGGTTTCCTAGTGTATCTTCATTACCTTTTATACTTTGGAACATGGTAATACCTTTAGATTAAGCAGACATTAAACCTGAGGGCTGATCTGTCCATGAAACTTTCAAATGCAATTTCAACTTCCAGGTCATTCAAGCAGGAACAGATTCCTGATAAATCCTAAATGTTGCTTTGGCTCAGTTGATAACGACCTTGGCTCTTGATTAAGAAATACTATGGTAGTATTTGGATAATATTAAGAAATACACTAACTAGGCTAGCACCATACTGAAAGAGTGCTGAATTGCCAAAGGTGCTGTTTCTGTGAACCAAATTTACTTTTTAAAAACAAACTGCTTTTATTTGCATTGCAGTAGAAATTAAATCAAACTTCTGATGTATTCTGTGTTCAACTGAGCAGTTCCACACATACAGAGGAATCCTTATTAAATGTCTTTGAATATTTGAGCAGTCATGCATGCACGTTGAGTCCCTATTTTATCTTCCTTTATATTCCTTATAGTTATATTCCTTATAGTTACATTCCTCGTAGTTGCAGAACATCAGGCAGTGCATTACACTCCACGCTGATCCTCTTTCTTGCTTGCTGTGTTTACTGTATCCCTGTACAACATGTTCCTTCCCTTTGTCACACCCACCTTCCTCTAGTTTCCTTTCTTGCATATTGAAAAGTTTCAATTAGTCACAGAGGGATACAGCTCAGAAGCAGGCCCTTTGGCCCACCGTCAACCACCCATTTACACTAACCCTACATTAATCCCATTGTTTATTCTCCCCACATTACCACACCAGGGCCAATTAACCTACCAACCTGCATGCCTTTGGGATGTGAGAGGGAGCCACAGCACCTGGAGAAAACCCACCTGGTCACAGAGAACATACAAACTCCACACAGCAGCAAAGGTCAGGATTGAACCCGGTCTCTGGCGCTGTGTACCAGTGGCTCCAGCTGCACTACTGTGCCATCCTTAATTGTTAAAATGTTGATTAGTCGCATATAGGATCTCTCTTCTTTTCCAAAATTAAAACTGATGTTTGGCTCCTATTGATGGTATTGCACACTTCGTATATAGTGAAAGATTTTTAAAAATATGATAAAATGAGAATGTTTTGAAAGGATTGTTTTGGCCCATTCATCCCAAACCTAAGCTCAAATTTTAAATTGATAAGTGGGAAAAGAGGAAATTGAAGTTTTAACAAATACTATCTACACCATGGAAAATGAGTAAAAGAATGGAAGAAATCTGTGTATCAACTTTTAGAACATCCAGATGTCCCAAAGTGTTGTGCAGATGAATTAATAGTCTTGGAATCATAGATGCAATTTAAGGAACATAGCAACCAATTTATACATGGGAAGCTCTCACAAAAGCTACTGTGAGAATCTGTCCCGGTCACACAAATTGAGGGATTAATATTGGCCAAGGAATAGCTAAAACTCATCTGCCATTTAAATTTATCTATTACATCTACTTTGGAATTAACAGAGACTTGATTTAACATCTCATCTGATAATGCATCAAGTCTCATACTGGTGAGCCAAATATTAAAAGTACCACCATAGGTCAGAAAAGCAATTAAAATAATAACAAAACACTGTGGTTCATTTTTACAGTTGTTGAATTCAAAAGTTGTGGTTTCTTTAAACTCTAAGGGTTTGGGTCCTAATTAAACTACACTATACAGTTCTGGTCTTCATGCAAAAAGAAGGTACTTAGAAATTTTGGAAAAAACATTAATTATAATTTGTGCAAATAACCTCTTAAAATGGGATCTTGCACTGTTGCAAGAAGATTTGAACAGGTTGGGTTACTTTTTAGAAAAGAAAAGAAAATTAGAAGAGACCTGAAAGCAGTCTTTAAAATTATTATTAATAGGTTGTGAGAAAACCTAATACATGATTGGTACTAATTATTCAATAGAGAAATAAGGGAAAAAAATTACTCTAAGGTTAGGATATGCATGTTGTAGCCGAAGGGTGTGGGTGAGGCAAATTTCATTGATACCTTCTAAAGTTGTGTGCAGTTCTAGTGCCCACACTACAAGATGTGGAGGCTTTGGGGAGGGTGAAGAAGTGGTTTACCGGCGTATTGCCTGGATTGGAGATTGGACAAACTTGGATTGTCTTCTCTGGAGGGTCAGGCTGACGGGCCTGATAGAAGTGTATAAAATTGAGAGAAGCATAGGTAGGGTAGATAGTTAGTCTTTTTGCCAGGACCAGAATCAGATCAGGGTGGAACAGTCAAATCCTAGAGGGCATAGGTTTAAGGTGAGAGGGGGAAAGTGTAAAGGAGGTGTGCAAGGCAAGTTTCTGTTTACACAGTAGGTGCCTGGAATATGCTGCCAGGGGAGGTGGTCGAAGCAGCAACGTTTAAGAGGCATTTGGACAGATATATTAACAGGCAGGGAATAGAGGGATATGGACCACGTGCAGGCAGATGATTAGTTAGTTTGGCATCATGGTGGGCAGAAGGGCCTGTTCCTGTGTTGTATTGTTCTATGTTCCAAGAAATGAGTGGATACCTGAGTAAGAAAGGAATAGAAAGAGATGCTGAAAGGCAGAGTCAAAGTAACCACCTAATTATGTCTAATGATCTGCTTCTGCAGTATATTTTCTGTGTAAAAAGTAGATATTTACACCTCTTCCACCAAAAAAAAATCTACCTAGTTCCTCCTTGAACTTTGACTGTTCATACCTTGGCCAATTTGTACCAATGCTTGCTGAAAGCTATTAGAATAAAGGTGAATAGTTTGTTGTTTCAGTCCATGCTATCTTGTCAGATATTATTAGGGCTCGGTTTAGCTGCACCTCTAATCCTGAAATCCTGCCAAATGACTTTTTCTTTATTGCTTCTCTAAATGGGTGTTCTCCAAAATGCAGGGTACCCTCACTGTGGTCCACTGACCATAAGGCTTGTGAATGGTAGCAGTTCACAAACCCGTGATTGTCCCCTCGCTCATTCTCATGAGGCTATGTGACCCAGGGACACGTTTACTCTACTCTTATAGTTCATGTATAGGAAATTGCACTAACTCATTGACCTTTGGCAATAAGAATTATATCAAACAGTCCTGCTTTTGCATAACTGCATTATGTAAATGGTGGTACTGGGTACCTTGGACTTTTTTTAGTTTCGGTCCCCATTGTCTGTGGTGGTGAAGAGTTGTATTGATGGAAGCTTAGATTAATTTAGATGCCCTGCCTTCTTGACAATAAATCATTAAATGTGGAATCACTTTTCAGAATATACTAAGTCTCGACTAAAGGAACCCATTTAGACAAATGTTCTCTGCAGACTGTTCATCTGAGGTTGCCTACAATAATTGCATTTGCTTCTTGTCTCCTTGTACGTGCAAAAAATTTTCTTTATAATTCATCTAACTTTTGAATGATCCTGATTCTTTCCATAGCCAATAGCCCACTGAATGAAAACCATCCTGCTGACATCCAGCATTTCCAGTGGCAGCTAACAATCTCTGCTCTGGTGCTTTATGGAAAAAATGTTAGAAACTGAGATCATTCATAGAACCAGAAGCCTCCCTTTTAATAAATCTCCATCTGAGTTATCTACCTTTGAAACATATCCTTCAGTCTCAACGTTCAGCAGAAATGCTCCTTCCTTGCAGATCTCAGTTAGAGAGTCTGCCTCAAAAGCCTGTTAATCTGTGCTGTTGCTCACTTAATATCTTCAAAGAACAAATGAGACCTTTCTCCTGCAGTCAATGCCCAAATCAGTTCCCAAGTTAAGTGCTCTTGAGGCAGTTGATATACAGCAAGACACCTAATGTGTGTGTGGCAGGACAGGGCTGAATTGAGTGGGTGCAGTAGAACCAGTGGGTTAAAGCTGCTGCTTTTGATTTGTTTGTCTTTTCTCTACCCCTCCTGCAGGTTTTCATTAAGCGGTTCTAGCAAGAACTCTGCGCGGTGAGGATCTCGGCACCTTCAGGGGCTTCCTATGTGCCCCGTGACCCAGCACCCAACAACACCCTTCCTGCTGCAGTTAGGAAAGTCTGTGACTGCTGATGCCACTGCTTCATGGCCAAGCCGCTGAGACTCGATCACACTGTTGGATCAGAACTGAAGATGTTTTACTTTTAACACTGATGCCATGAGGGGTGGCACCAAATATGAGGGGTTGATTTTTTTTTGTTGTTTTAATTAGAAGTTACAATATTTTTACAGTTTCTTTTTATGCAGAGAAGGTTAATTGATGGTGTATATCAATCTGTATTAGTAGAAATGTACTGTGTGAGAGACAGCATCTCTTGCTTGCCTGTCTAGGTTCTGTTTCAGATTTCAATTTTTTAAAATGGTTTTAAAATTAAATAATGCCATTTATAAGGGTGCGCAAGCATGGATTATATACATTCGGGGTAGAGACTCCAAGATGGTGTACAACTTTCACTGAACTCTTTTAAGAGGGGGCTACATTCTGCTGCTTACAAAAGATGTTAGTTGGATGTGGGAGTTGGTGGTGCTTATCCAGACCTTGGATCAGTCAAATCATTCCAGACTACTCTTGGAGTAGTCCGATGGCATAGGCAAAGTGTCTCTCGACTGCGAAGGCTGCGTTTTCAGTCAGTCCAATCTGCTGGTCTGATCAAGGGAGTCTTCTTAACAGCCTTCAAGATGGACCCCTGCATGTTGCAGGGGGAGATCGAGGTTGGCCATTGAAAAGACCAGCTCAGCAACTGGAAGGGAGAATTTGTGAAGGATAAGATTAAGGAGTGAAAACAGTTTTATTTAAAAAAAACACTTAAACGTGAAGTTGTAGAGACATGAATGTTACTCCTGAGTATATTATAATCCCTCATCTTAGACAGCACAAAGCTCCCTTTTCTCCCACCCCTCCAAACACCGCAAATTACAGTGACATAACCCCATATTTTTATTTTTACCACGACCTGCAAAAGTGATTCTGTCTCTTTGTAGGACAGTTCCACAGTGCTGAATCGTGGGGTTGATTGAAAGGGTGCAAGTCACACCTGTTGGGAATCACACCACCTTGTTTCCCTGCAAACATCTTGATGGAGGAGAGAGAGAAACATACTGCCTTCCCAGGTGGGATCTCAATTTCTGTAAGCGCTCCAGCCTGGGTTGCGACACGAGCATGAAACAAGCAAAGCAGAATGTTACTTGGATCAGATGGTGGAGAAATTTAAGACTGCATGTCTTAAATCGAAGGCTGGCCACATCTGGAACAGTCTTTCTTCAGGTTAACACTCCAAACTTTTCATATCTAAATGGGTGACAATGAGTGATCTGTGGGCAGCTGGAAAAGAACATTCTCTCTTGTTTTAAGGACAGATTCAAAAGGTAGATGACTCAAATGTTTTAACCATGACTGCGCCCTCACCCCCAACACTGATTTTGCACTGTTAGTATTCCAGAGAACAAAAATTTGTAGGCACATCGAAGAAGTATTACTGTTACCATTGTACAGCAATTGAGTTGCTGTTGCCAAAGGATCACCAGGTCATTGGAGATCTGTGGAACTGTGTTCAGTCCTTGAACTGAAACGCTGCTGGCCAATGTCTTTAATGGCATTGACATGGACTTTCCTACTGAACAAACTGGGGAAACCCTGGTGTTAGCAGGACATGTAACAAATGAGTTTTGCGATGCAGTTTTTATTTCATCTACTTTCAAAGGAAGTTTCTTTATCTCACTTGATGTAGCACAAAAAAAAATTACCATAATATCGTGTCCAAATTAAGTTTGTGTTTTCTTCTGTAAGTACATAAATGTTCCATTGTGTAAGTACGATCACATTCCTTCTAGGTTCTATTATGTAAGTTGGAATCAGTGATAATTTTGAATGGATCCTCTGTATGGCCTTAAAGGGGATGGCAGGCTGATTGGATTATTTTGCTTTTACTCTATGCATTAGGAAGATGAACAAAATGAGTGACAATACTGCTATAAAATGTGCCCAGCCACATTGTCCTGCTCCTACAATAAAAACATTTGACCCAAATCTGGTAGAAATGCCATGATATAATTAGGGGAGAGTGAAAGAGCAAAGTGAACCAAATAAGATTTCTGTGGGAGTGGAAGCGTGTGTTTAGGACTGCAGTGTTCCTGACCTGAAAGACTTCAAATAGTATGACTTAAGAATGGACAGTTGGTAGTAAGACTGGGAAGTCGCAAAGAAACTGCAGCATGACATAAAGGGAAATGAGATGTGCAAAAGAGGTTGTTCTAAAAATACTGTTGGTAACATCCAGGCAAAGGACTGATCAGTCTCAAAATGTGTGAGGGTAGCAATCTGCCAGGAGTTTCAGCTGTGACTTTTGCAAGATACCCAGGGGGGACTGGTTGATTCATTTTGTTGGGTTTACCCAGTGTTGTGGCTGGAGATCTGGAGAAACCCACCCTGAATGTTTCGCTGGATCATGGTTTGCTGGCGCCTACACGTAATCTGACTTTTCTTTTCAAATTACTGACTCTGCTTTTCATCAAGGGCCTATTCCCATGGTGATTCCAGGTCTGACACACAGCTGTAATCAGTTCCAAGCTCCAGATACCTGCATCCCATTGAGGAAGACGAGCAGTAACTCTGCAACCTTGTCAGTGAAGCTCGGGATTGTGTTCCTGTCTGTCTTGTATTTGTATACTGCGTGCATTAACAGTGTACAAGTGCACACTAGGTCTGCAAACCCAATTGTTACCTATCTTAAAATCCAGTTTAGGTTTGGTTGTAGTTATTTATGGTGAAGGAGCATATCCATGCTCTCGGAGCAGTGGATTGTGTTTTATATACAGTGTAATGGACAATAAAATACAAGAATGGGCCACCTGCTGTTTCTGGCTTTATTTACAGCAACACTTTCAAGGTGGGTCTGTTTCCTCCCATGCATCTTTGAGAAAGAAAATTTGACATGACTGGTCAGCTAACTTGTTTTTGGTGAGTAGGAATTATGTCTACCCAGAGAGCTTGCTACAACACGAAGAAGGCTGTGCCGCCTTCAACATCAGCTGAGAGACAGCAGGGAGGGCCTTAACATTTTCCAGGTCCTCCCCAAGTTACAGCTGGGTTTCATTCTGTGAACTGTTCGTCACCAAAACAGTACGCAACTCAGAAATGTCGTGAACCAAGTTCCCACCTGGCAGAAGATGCATCAGCTGGTAAATCCATCCTGCTGGTCTCCCAAGCATTCATTCGTATGTATGGGCTGTAAGTAAATCAGGTGTTTGTAACTGGGGGAGGAGCTGTATTCAAAGGAAGGCATCAGAACGAAACTGGAAGTATCTTCAAGCCTTTTAACCACAACTACCAACTGAGCTAGGATGTACTTTATTTTGATGCGTCAGAGGCACCTAAGTTTATTTTAGCCATTCGGAATGATCTTCTTGGTATTTGATGCTCCTCCTGTGGTTACTGCTCCAGTATCATCGGCAAAGTTTTGCCTTTGGCTTGGAGGACACAATTTGATGTGTTCCAGCTCAGTCTGGCAATAAACAGCTCTGTTTGTTATCTGCCATAATTGTTCAGGTCTGTAATCATTGAAATCCTGGGTGTGGGGGGAGGTTTTCACTGGAGGGGAGTTGGAAATGAGGAAATTGTTGAGCAGAAGTGTTCAATTTTAGGGGTGGGGGGTGTGGAAAGGTTGATGGGTTAATTGGCTGCTGTAAATTGTCCCACATGAGCAGGTGAGTGGTAGAATCTTGGGGTTTTGGGGGGCAGTTGATGGGAATGTGGGGGGAATAAAATGGGATTAGTGTAAATGGGTGTTTGATGGCATGGAATTGGTGGTTTCACTCTGACCCTAGGTAAGCAATGAAATCCAGTGGTGCTGGGCTGCACAGCTGTTTGCTTCTACCTGATTGTACTTCCAAAACTACAAGACAAAAGTTTTTTGTTAAAAGATGCAACAACTCTTACATTGATATTCTGCCCATTGCAGTCCTTTTCATTTGATAAGAGGTGGTCATTTTGTCCATCCATTCCACGCACTAACAAAGCTCAAATCTATCCACTCAGTCATAGTGTGTATAGACTACCCTTACACATGGACTTTAAGATCTGCAAGAGGAAATACTCAAACTACTTTCCCCAACTCTGGGTGTCACTTATTCCAAAAGGTTGTTGGATATTTTAAATGGGAAGTGCTACTGGATGGCATTGTTACAGGACCCATGACAAAGTGTGATCAGAGTAACTGAAAGTTGGAACAGACTGTTTAGGCTAAACTGAGTGGACATTTCTTGAGTCCAAGTCCTTTGGCAATGTGACTGCAGCATGTACAACATCCTGATCTTCTGACACTCTTGGGTGGAAACCATCAAATGATAGGGATTTGCCAATCTTCAATATCTTTACTTCACCATTAGCATTTTTAATGCATTAAATCTAGCAAATTGCATCCCTTGTTGAGTCGCCTTTTGGAACCATAGAATTTTAGGATTTTAACCTATGGCACAGTGCAGCTGTCTCATGGTTCCAGCAGCCTGGGTTTCAACCTGAGCCCAGATGCTGTTGGTGCAGAGTTTGCACGCTCTCCCCATGACTGCATGGGTTTCCTCTGGATGCCCTGGTTTCCTCCCACATCCCAAAGATGTGTTGGTGGGTCACTTGTTTGCTCTAACAAGTGCAGGTTAATGGCAAAAATGAGTTGATAGATGTGTATGAGGGAGACAAGGAACAAAGGAGAAGCTAAATAGGACGAATGAGATTGGCACCCTGGATAGCATGATCCCAATGGGCTGAGCAGCCTCCTATGTCAGTGTAAATTTGAGGATGAAAGCTTAAGCATGATGGTATCCTATGTGGCTGTGACCATTACCTTCCTGCTGTTTAACTTTCCACCACCATCCACATCTGGGTTAAGAAGTGGAACAGCAGGGCAGGGATTTGATCTGTTGTCAGTGGGAGCACCAAGCCTCAGCTGTAGGACATTGCCATGTAGCTTGACCTAAGACATCACTTTTGTTTTAGCACATCCAGTCCTGCACCTGATGTGCTCTTCTGTAATATTGGACCTGAGTGATGGTAAGTGAGAGAGTGCCTGTGTTGTGGCTTCAAGATCATGACAGAATAAAGTCAAAAGTTTTGGGCATTGTGGTGCAGAGGTCCTGCCTCCAGTATGTCTACTATGGCCAGCAAAATGCAGGCAGGGAGAAAGACTTTGAAGCAGGCAACTAAAAAAATAATTAAAACATGGGAGTAATTTAAAAACATGAAAACTAACTTGCCTGCATTTTTTGCTTCTAACCTTATCTGTGATCATGCCTTCCCCATTGAAATCAACAGGATTTCAGGACACTGTTAATTCTGATGGATGTAGAGTCTGTGCTTATTTTCCCCAATATAAGACTAGGTCCCACCATTGGACTTTTGTGTGGAGTCCATCAGCTGTCCACAAGTCCATCAGTGAGGCATGGAGTCATACAGTACAGAACAGACCCATACCAACCATCAAGTACCAATCAATACTAATCCCACTTACCAGCACTTGGTCCCTAGCTGACCACACCTTTGGCACTTCAAGTGCTCGTCCAGATACTTCTTAAATATGAGACTGCCTGTCTTCACCACCTTCTCAGGAAGTGTATTCCAGATTGCAACCACCCTCTGGATAAAAAAAATTCCCCTCAGAACTTCTAAATCCTCAGCTTAAATCTATTTGCTCTGGTTTTAGACATCTCCATCATGGGGAAAAGTTTCTCACTGTCCTCCCTATCTATGCCCCTCATAATTCTGTGTACCTCCATCAGATCATCCCTCAGCCTCCTCTTCAAGGAAAACAAACCCAGTCTCCTCGTAACTGAAACGCTCCATCCCAGGCAAGGATGTGTAAGGAGTTATATATAACTTCTTACAACTGGAAAAGTAACAATTTACCATGATTGTAAATAATTAGCAAAATTCTCAAGACTAATTGTTGAGAATTAGTCACTCTGAGACAACCTTGTCTCTGGCACCAGGAAGGTAACTTACCATTTGGGAGCCTTGTTCACAGCCACAGGAACATCTGTCTGCTCCCCTTACCATCACTGTCACTCTCCTGGTGTGTTTCCTCCCAGTTGTGGTGCCACAAACTCGGCTATTGCTGCTTTCCTCTGAGAGGCCACACCCACATCCCATCCACCTAACCCACCCACAATATTAAACGTGTCTGAGAGGGAGACAGACACGGGCTTCCTACTCTACCTGCCTGTACCCACTGCTCCACCTGGTGTTCATCGACTGTTTTACCACCTGTAGCCAAAATCTGTGGGATGAGCATTCATGTGCCATCCACAACGTCCTCCACATGAATCCATTCCCCCACTCCCAGCTGTGCAACACAGTCAGTCAGGAGCTGCAGCTGAATAAATCCCACACACTCCCTGATCTCCTTCCTATTTCAGGAGAAGCATTTCACCGGCGTTCTCCTCCATGGAAGACCCTTGAATTACCTTAGTGCTCTCCATTAAGGGAATAGCTAACTGCACTGGGGAGTTTATTCCCTCTAAGTACAACCTACAACAATCTGAAGTTCCAACCTTCTTTACTTCTACTCGGAGAATTAAAGCAGTAAAGAAACTCATTGCTGCTCACTAGCCGTTCACTCCACCAAAGCCCACAGTGTAAGACTGCTGTACTCCGAGATCTGCAGTGAAATGTCACATTGTGGTTTCTGTATCCCTTTTACCCACACAAGCAGCCCTGGAGCCAATTTCAATTCAAATGGCTGAATACCACTTGTAATGGTTGCATTATAGGATAACACAGCGGCGCATTAGGTAGAGCTGCTGCCTCACAGCTCCAGGGACCCAGGTTCAATCTTGACCTCTGGTGCTTCCAGTGTGGCGTTCCCACTGCATGGGTTCCCCCCCCGCCCCCTCCCAGTGCTCCAGTTCCCTCCCAAAAAGCAAAGACGTGAGGATTGGTAGGTCAACTAGCTGTAAATTACCCCTGATGTGTAGGTGATGTGTTGATGAGAAGGTGGGGAGAATAAAAAATATGGAATTAATGTTGGATTAGTGTAAATGGGTGGTTGATGGTTAGGGTGGACTCAGTGGACTGAAGACTGTTTCTATGCTGTCTCTCTCGCTATGACTCTAATCGCCAGTGCTTTTGGCCACACACAACAAAAAATAAAATGCATTCAACAATTTCAGGCAGAAAATTCGTATGGTATGTAGTACAACTGCTAGATGGCACCTCTATATAGGACTGGGCTGAAAAGGTGGGCAACCCATGGGTACACTACTCGATGGCACTTTTATATTATTGTATTCTTCTTGGGGGGGGGGGGGTGAGGGGGATTTGAGGGTTCCAGGTTAGTCCAGAGTTCTCAGCAGGATCTCCAGAGTCCAGCTCAGATCATGCTTGGTGAATGAGCAATTTGGGATGAGTTCATTCTATTAGTGTATGGCCTTTAACTTCTGGGTATTGATTATAAGGTCTATCCTTTAGTGAAGGAATCAACAATGACTTGAAGCTCCATCCCAAGTCTGCACATGTACGAGTATCAGCCGCATGCCGCAAATTGGACTATCGTGGTGAACTTGGTTGTATGTAGAAACTAGAATTGAGCAGTCCAACAAAACATCTCCAGTCTGAAACATCAACAGGTTCTCTCCCCACAGCTGCTGCCTGACCTGCTAGGCATTTTCTGTTTTTATTTCGGACATCCAGCATCCACAGTGTTTGATTTTCCTTTCCTTGAACAATCTGTCTTCTAGATTAACTCCACTCCTACAGGACACTTGATCGAGTGAGAAAGATCAGGAAGAGGGCTGGTGCAATGACACACACTCCCTCAACCTCAGCCCACTTGTCATTATGCAGCAGATGTAGAATAGTAATGAATCCAAGTTTAGCCAAAGTTGAGTGCCCAAGGCTTTAGTAGCATTGAGAAATTGGTTGTTGCTCTTCTCTGTATTTATCTTGGATTTGCAACATGACAAAGATTGTGCCCATTGTACCTCATGTTGTGTGGAATCTTCATTGCAAATCTGGGGAAGGTCTAACAGGGGGTGGTTGAAGAGGATTCTCACAATAACTTTCCCTCTGGCCAACCTCAGGCAGATCCTGCTATAATCACCACAAATCAGACCAGTCACCTTTCACAACTGCAGCATCTCTAAATCCCTGGCACTTACTCCCTTTCCCAGAAGGGGATCAGATGGCAAGTATGAGCCAAGGATTTTCTCTACTTCAAAGACCAGGTCGGTCTACAGCTGTTAGTTGGTCTGTTCAACCTCTGGCCAGGCTGAGGTGGCACCAGGGTTGTACCTGATGGTGTGCAGCAGGATGGAGTCAAGGACATGAATCAAACAGCAGACTTGGCTTGAGATCATCTGATAAGTGATCACCTCAATGTACTTGATAACTCATTGTTCTTGGCTCTTACCACAGGTTAGAGACATCCAGAGATATAGCAATGGAAACAGGCCCTTCAGCCCACCAACTATTAACTACCCACTTACACTAATCCTACATCAATCCCATTGTATTTTAATTCTCCCCAAATTCCCATCAATTCCCACCTCCGCCAGATTCTACCACTCACCTACACACTAGGGGCAGATTACAACAGCCAATTAACCTACCAGCCAGTACATCCTCGCAATGTGGGAGGAAACAGGGAGCACCCAGAGGAAACCCATGGAGTCACAGGGAGAATGTGCAAACTCCAGACAGACAGCACCAGAGGTCAGGATTGAACCCAGGTCTCTGGGCAGCAGTTTGGCACAGCTGCTGCCTCAAAGCACCAATGTTCTTCACTGGTTGGATTGTTAACAATCTCAAAGAATCCCAACATTTTATGGATCCCTTCAACTCTCTGGTGGTTAGAAAGAGTAGATGTTAAAAGTTGATCAACTTTCCCCAGAACTGACTAGTTCAGATACAAACTGCAAAGTCATCTAACTTTTAGTTCATTGCCTTCATTAATGAGGAAAAGGTGCTGAAGAGATTAATAGCACCAAAAGCCAATAAATCCCCAGGAAATGATTTGCATCCCAGAATACAGGATGATGCTGTGGGAACATAGGATGAATTGGTTACCATTGTAGGTTAGAGTCAGTTATACAGCATGGTAACAGGAACTTCAGCCCAACTTGTCCATGCCAAGAAAGTTGTCTACTTGAGCTGGTCCCATTTGCCTGCATTTGGCCTATATCCTGCCAAACCTTTCCTACCCATGTATGTCTATACATCTTCTAAGCATTGTAATTGTAGCCAGTGCTACCATTTCCTCTGGCAGCTTGTTCCATACACCCACCACTGTGCGAAAAGTCACCCCTCAGGTTCACTTTAAATCTTTCCCCTCTCACCTTAAACCTATGCCTTTTAGTTTCAGACTCCACTACCCTAGGAAAAATACTGACAATTCACCTCAATTTTATAAACCTCTCCAAGGTCACCCCTCATCCACCAGGGAAAGCAATCCCAGTCTCCCCTTGTTACAAAGCCTCCAAGTCAGAAGCATCTTGTTAGACCTCAGCCTCTAAGAACTGAGAAAAGGTGGGGATCAAACTTTTAAGTTGCACAGAAAAAGGATGGAGGAGGAAACAAGGGGAGTGTCTGTGATAGGGTGGGGGCCATGAGACCCTGAGTGGTGGTGGTGCTGGCTGACAGAGTGTGGGGAAGGCTGGTTAATCCCAGCTGACATATTGGAAAGAGGTGATAGGTCAAATAGATGACTAAGGACAGGAGAGAACAAAACACCAGAACAGAGATACAAAACATGCAGGTACACAGCACATTAGTAAGAATCTGGGGAGTGGGAAACACTTGATGTTACAAGTTGATGACTGTTCGCCAGAACCAGCCAGTTCTGGTACCAACTGGAAAGTCACCTACTGAAGGCGAGGAACTAAAAGGAAGTTAATGTTAGTAAGAAAATTGTCCTAAAGAAATTAATGGCTCTGAAATCCACTAGACCTGATTATTTGCTTCCCAGAAAAGTGAAGGAGGTAGCTGTGAGAATAGTGAATGCATTGGTTGCCATTTTAAATTCTACAGATGTCAAAATAACAGTTCTTGCAAATTGGGAGGTAGTAAATGTAAACTTGCTATTTCATAATGGGGTGAGAAACCAGAAACCACAGACTGGTTAAGTCCAACAACAATGACGGAAAATGCTAAAGGCCATCAGGAAGCATGAGAAAACAGGACACATGGGGGGGGAGGAGTTAGACAAAGTCAATATAGATTTCTGAAAGGGAAAGTGTTGCACAAAGCTTTTTTTTCCCCCAAAATTGGTAGAATAGACAAGGTAAAACCAGTAGGTGTGGTGAACCTGGATTTTCAGAATTTTTAAAATAAAGTCCTACATAAAATATTTGTGTGTAAACTTACAGTGCATGATATTGGGATGGATGTATTGAAAACTGATCAGCAGCAGGGAATAGAGGAGAAATCAATGGCCTTTTTTAGGATGGCAGGATCAGTGCTTGGGGCCCCAGCTAGTTACAATATACATCAATGATCTAGATGGGTGTGGGAAATCAGATGAAATATTTCTAAGTTCGCCAACAGCACTAAATTGGGTAGATGCAAAGAGGCTTCAAGGCAACTTGAACAGATTGAGTGAGTGGGCAAAGACATGGCAGTTGCAGTTTAATGTGGATAAACAGCCACTTCAGTAGGAAAAGCAAAGATGGTACATTATTTATATGGTGTAAAACGTGGAAATCTACAAAGACCTGTACACTGAAAGCAAACATACAGGTGCTGTTAACAGTAAGCCAGCTGATGGCACATTGGCCTTGAATACAGGAGCAAGGATGTCTTGCTATAATTATAGAGAGCCTTGGTGAGGCCACACCTGGAGCACTGCAGTTTTTGGTTTCCTTGCCTGAAAAGAACATGCTTGCCAAAGAAGTACAGCTGTGATGGTGGGACTGCCATACAAGGAGAGCTCAAGTCAACCAGGTTCACATTCACTAGAGCTTAGAAAACAAGGGGATCTGATTGTAATTAGACAAAGTGGAAAGGATGTTTCCCCGAGCTGGAGTGTCTAGAACCAGGAGCCATTGTTACTTCCTGTGCTTCATGACATGAAGCCGAGTGATCAGTTCCTTCCCGCTTACCTACAAATTGGGTTTCCTCTGGGTGCTCCGGTTTCCTCCCACATTCCAAAGATGTACGGGTTAGGAAGTTGTGGGCGTGCTATGTTGGTGCCAGAAGTGTGGCGACACTTGCGGGCTGCCCCCAGAACATTCTATGCAAAAGATGCATTTCACTGTGTTTCGATGTACATGTGACTAATAAAGAAATCTTACCTTACTCTTCATCCAGGTAGTTTAGCTGTTTGCTAGAAGAATTTTTTCCTCAAAGATATTTTCATACTATTTTCAGCTCGTAAGAATTTCTTTGAAGTGACAAATGTTGTTTAACAATATCTAACGATTCAAGTGGATATTGAAAGGCATCAAGACTGATTGCTATCCAATTTGACTCAATCACAAATCCAGTCTCACCTTTTGATTTTCATTGAACTACTCAGGGGCATTTATAAAATCATTTTTTCACATCTTAGATGCTGCAACTTCTGTTAAAGGCAATTCTCCTCATGCCTGAAGTGCCCAACTGCAGGCAATGGACGCTGGTGCCAAGAACATTAGAGGAAGCTGCATAAAAGTTAAGGATTTCTGAGGCAATTAAAATACTACCCTACAAAATACTTCCTGATAGTAGAAAAGTTTTGATTCTCCAGACAAAGCTTCCAATCTAGAGAACCTCATGGTCACTGCCACCACAGGCAGATCACAAGGAAACATGCATTACAAGAATGAAAATGTCACATGCTAGAAAGCAAACAAAAACTGGAAGTGCTGGAAAGGCTCAGGCCTGTGAAGAGGGGAACAGTCAACATTTCAGGTCAAACACTTGAAAAGAGAAACCAAGTTGCACAGAGGGTTGGGGGATGCATGGAGGGGAAGGGGGAAATATCTCTGATAGGGCAAGACCAGGGCTGCCCTGGGGATAAGTTGTAAATTAGGTCATTTGGTCAATGAGGGCATTTAGAGGGCGAGAGCATGTGCAATGTAAATGCTGAGGGAAGACAGTTTACTGGATGGTTTCATGACTGCTAAAATTGTTAGAACTACGCAATCTCTCTGCATTAGAACTAAAGGGAATGGTAAATGTTGGCCATGAGCTCAACCACAGGTGTTTCTTTATTAACCCTTAAAGGCAGCTACACCCAAAGGCACTGTCCTCAATCACAAATCTATTGCAAACTGGACCCTGCTCTCCCCTCTGCAACTACTCCACCCTGTCCACAGAGAATACTGGCACTGGCTATTTGCTCAGGGTTTTTCCAAATTCAGGCCAAATTTTAAGGAGATTCCAATTTATCTCTGCATGATGTGCACAATGTCAAAACATCTCATCAGAATCAAAAAGATCACTGATGCTGAAAATAGGAAATCAAAACAAAAGAAACAGGGTTAATGTTCCAGTTCAATGACCCAAGATGTCATGACTATTCCAGGAACAGTGGCTGAAGACAGGTAGACGATAGACCATGATCAATGATCCAGTGATGACAGAAAACCCCACAGTTGCTGGAAATCTGAAACAAAAACAAGAATATTGGAAACACAGGATCTATAGAGGGGAAAAACTATTAACATTTCAGGTTGAAGACATCTCATCTGAGCTAGTTCCTACTTTAGTATAAGAAATCTTTGACCTCAAATGGGAACTCTCCCTTCAGACACTGGCTGACTCAAGTATTTCAAACATTTTGCATTTCATCTGTTTGCCCAAATTCATTACAAACTACTTAACAAGATTCAGTGGATATTGAAGACTTCCCTTATCCACACAGACCTTCAGGTAGTAAAGTCACCAGGTTTGCAATAAAGTGTTTATTTTGCAGGTTATACAAACTATTTAGCCAACTGTACATCACCAATTTGCTACTGACATTACTCCCATGAAATTCACACACACAGTTCAGGTGATGCAGCAACAGACACCTCCAGTTGTGACACTGAGTTCCTCCTGGGTCTCCCCAGGGAAGTGGGGGACATTGTGCAGCAGCTCCCGCACTGTGAACAGGCTGAAGGCTATAGTCTCATATGGCGTCCTGGATCCACATTCGTAGAGGCAGCCAAACGCAGGGGTGGTGGGGTGGGTCTCCTGGTGTTTCGCGGAGCTCAGCTGGACAAAGGCCAGGTCCGAGTAAGCGCTGGGACCCCGGTAGATCACCCAGGGCTCTGACCAGCTGTGTGGGTCCCGTGGAGAGGTGTTGAGGTAGACCCCCAGGTGCAGCCGGGACGTGGGGCTGGTGGGGTGGCAGTAAACCACCCAGGTAGGTGGAGGCAGGTCAGTGGCAATTTTCCAGCACTTGTGCTGAGGTGTGGAGGGGAGGTCTGGGGAAGAGGACCCATCACTGGCCCCGGAGTCCTCAGCCAATCCCAGAACAGGAGCCGGGAAGCCAACCACACTGCCGTGGCACCCGTTGCCTGGTTCCACCAGCTTGGGGACGAGGGTCCCCTCCTGGAAGGCAGCCCCTCGGTCCAAGCTCAGCGCCTGAGCCCGGCAGTCACCGGGGGTCCTGGCGTTGCAATACAGGGCACCATGCCCCTGACCCTCATCCAGTGCCACCAGCTGGCACTCAACTGTCTCCAGGTCGCTGATGAACTCTCCAAAGCTCCAGTGTTTGCCCTGATCGTCACTGTAGAAGGCGAAGGAGTGTGGGCTGCTCTTGCACCACCTTCCAAAGCACTCCATGGAGTCGATGCGGTAGGCATAGGCCGGGATGAGGAGGCGCCCGCACTGCAATTGGATGCCATGACCAGGACCCAGTCCAAAAGTGGCCCAGTCCCTGACGGAGCAGCCCAGGGTGGAATCAGTGAGGTCAGTGGGGCCCCTCCAACTGCGACCCTGGTCGGAACTACTCACGTAGCAGAGGCGGGTCACATTGACTCCGGTGTACAGCTGGTGCACCTCTGAGGTCCTGCCGGGGATGGCAATGAAGAAGAGAAAGAGGGTGTGGCTGGTGCTGTCGTACACGGGGCATGGGTTCATGGATCTGTGGTCCCGTAGCTGGGCTAAGGACAGCACCTCCATGTCCCACCACTAGAACAAAGACAAGCACAGGTTAGCATGATTGGAATGACAGTGACCCCAACGACATCACCAACCACTGCAAACCCGGAGTGTTAATAATTCCCCACCGGGACTGACAGAACAAACATCTACCTCGCAGAAACACCACCTCCAAGTTTTAGGGAAACTCAATAGAATTATGCAGCATGGAGACAGACCCTTTGGCTCAACTTGTGCATACTGACCAAGATGTCCATCTAAGCTAGTCCCATTTGCCCACATTTGGCCCATATCCCTCTAAACCTTTCCTATCCATGTACCTGTCCTAACATCTTTAGGAGTTGTTATTGTACCTGCCTCAACTATTTCCTCTGGTAGCTCATTCCATACATGTACCACCCTGTGTAAAAAGTTGCCCTTCAGGTTCCTATTAAATCTTTCCCCTCTCACCTTAAACCTAGACCCTCTAGTTCTCTATTCTCCAAACCTGGGAAAAAGGGTGAATGCACTCAGTCTATCTATGCCCCTCGTGATTATACTTCTATAAGATCACCTCTCAGTCTCCTATGCTCCAAGGAACAAAGTCCAAGCCTGTCCAGCCTCTCCCTATAACTCAGCCCCTCAAGTCCTGGCAAAATCATTTCTGTACCCTTTCCAGTCTAATAACATTTTTCCTACAGCAGTGTGACCAAAACTGAACACAGCACTTCAAGTGTGACCCCACCAGCATCTTGCAACATAACCTCCCAACTTCTATACTCAGTGCCCTGACTGATGAGGGCCAGTGTGCCAAAAGCCTTCTTCACCACCTTGTCTACTTTTGATGCCACTTTCAGGAAACCATGTACCTGAACTCCAAGGTCCCTCTGTTCTATAGCACTCCTCAGGGCCCTACCATTTACTGTGAAAGTCCTACCCTGATTTGACTTTCCATAACGCAATACCTCACACTTATCTTGCAACAAGGCAAAGTGAACTGAACACAAGAACATTAAAGGAGTAGGCCACTCTGCCCCTCATCTGCCTCTCCATTCTATATGAATATGGCTGATCAACCCCAGGCATCATCTCTTTCAGATCCTCATACCCTCAATTCCCTGATGTTTCAAATAAAATGCATCTACCTTCTCTTTAAATACCACCAATGATCCAACCCCCACAACCCTTTGCAGTAGAGAATACCAGAGGTTCACTGCCCACCTCCCCTATGAGAAGTTCCTACACACCTCAGGTTTCAATAACTATCCCCCAGTTTTGTATCCAAGTGCCTTTGTCAAGATTATGCCACTAGTATAAACATCCCAACATCTAGCCTGTCATGTCTCCACAACACAAGATCACCCCTCATCCTTCTGAGCTCCAAACTTCATTAGCTACTTGTGCTAGGACAGCCCTCCCACCCCAAGCATGAGCCAATGACTGTTGGACTACCTCCGATGCCACTACTGTAAATTCCAATACATGGGCACATTCAGGACTTCCGTGATGCCAGATCAGCAAATTCTCCAACTACTGGATGGTGTTATCATATTACTGATGCCCCAGAGTATTACACAGCATTATAAAAGTTTCCTAGTAAACCCAGCAAGTTGAAAGACCACAGGAACTGCAGTCAGGCGAGTTTACTGTACTCCCACTCAACATTACTTGGTGAACCATCAGGCTTTTTCGACGTCCAACAGCAAGTTATTGTTGTTTTACTGTCCTTTCTTAAGTAAGGGACTAAACCTGTGCACATTACTCCAGATGTAGCCTCACCAATACCTTGTACAATTGTAACAAAACCTCCCCATTTCTAAACTCCAAACCCTTTGCAATGAATGCCAACATGTCGTTTACCTTTATTTACCACAGCTGGACCTGGCTGCTAACTTTTCGTTATGCGTGCACAAGAACATTCCTCACCACCCTCGATAAACCTTCATCCTTTAGCACCGCAAACCTGAGCACCGAGCGCCTCCCACCCCACTCCCACCCTGCGTTACAGTCAGAATTTTAACGCCCCCTTTTAACCCATGAGGGGAGAGGAGGGAGGGGTGAGGGGAGAGGAGGGAGGGGAGAGGGGAGAGGGGAGAGGAGGGAGGGGAGAGGGGAGAGGGGAGCCACCTACACCCACTCACCTCCACGCTGTTCCTGGACACCTCCCCCCGCCGCACCACCAACACGTCGGCGTCCACATCGGCTTGACTGCGCCTTTTCTCGGCGAAGGCGAGGAGGGTCCCAGAGGCGGGCAGGTGGAGCAGAGCCGGGATCCGGTAGGTCGCCCCGCCCGCCTTCTGCTCGAACAGGATGGTCCTGGCCGGGAGGTAGCGGGAGCTCATTGTCAGCGAGCCCGGGGTGGGAACAGCCGGGGTGCGGGGGGGAAGAGAGAGGTGTCCGCAGGAGTGGAAAGTGACCGGGAATCGCTCTGGGACGGGGCGGGGCGCTTATGTAGGAGGCGGAGGTCAGTCACGGGACGGAGCAAACCTCCGCTCCCACCGGTTTAACCCCCTCCTCACCGCAGGCTTCCAGCGCAAGGTTTCACCACATCATGGGGTGTCCACTCGGAGAGGGGCGGTGTTTAACCCTCCGTGTCCCTCCTCCGCGTTACTAACTGCGGGGAGGAGGGGGAGAGGGGATGGGGGTGGGGGAGGATGACGGGGGAAGGGGGAAAGGGAGAGGGGGAAGGGGGAAAGGGAGAGGGGGAAGGGGAGAGGGTGTGGGGGAGGAGTGGGAGGATGAGGGAAGGGATGGGGGAAGGGGAGGGGGAGGATGAGGGGCAGGGGGGAGGATGAAGGGGAGGGGGGGAGGATGAAGGGGAGGGGGAGGATGAGGGGGAAAGGGAGGGGGAGAGGGGAGGGGGAGGATGAGGGGGGGAGGGGAGAGGAGACGGGAGGGGAGAGGAAGGGGATGGGGAGGGGAAGGAAGGGTAGGGGAGGGTGGGGGAAGGGGAGAGGAGGTGAAGAGGGAGGGGAAGTGAAGAGGGTGGGGCAGGGGAGGGGGAGAGCAAGGGAAGGGTTGAGAAGGGAGAGAGGGATGGGAGGGTGATGGGGAAGGAAGGGAAGTGAAAAGGCTCCCATATGTTTGGAACTACTGGCACTCTTCCTGTGCTACAGAAGACAAACCAAATGTCTTATTGTGATACAGTGACAGAGCTTCTGTGTCACTCGTTCCCCTGTGACCGCGTGGGTTTCCTCCGCGTGCTCCGGTTTCCTCCCACATCTCGAAGATATGTGGGTTTTGTATGTTAATTGGCCGCTGTAAGTTGCCCCTCGTGTTTGGGTGAGCAGGGAAGATGGTGGGCACATGTGAAAGAGTATGAGTTGAAGGGAGACTGGGAAATGGGGAATGGCACTAATGAGACTCCTTCCCAGGGAGCTAGCAGAAACCCAATGGGCCAAATGGTGTCCTGTAGTTCCACATTGATTTTGGAACCAGGTTGGTACCAATGGCCAGAAGATGAGTCAGACTAAGCTGGAGGTGTATCATCGATGGGTCCCCTTTATAGGTGTCCTGGGTACTTGTCTGAAGCAGGAGTTAGACCCCCTGCATGTGAAAATCAAACTTCTGGTACTCTTTGAGGCTCATTGTG